>NW_007022154.1:664830-698006 GCF_000164805.1 Carlito syrichta
AAACACAGAAGAAAAGGAAAAAAGAATAACAACATTCTTCACAAGAGTACAGGAAAAAGATTAAAAACACACATGAACCAACCCCAAAACCAAAAGAAAGAAAACAAACAAACAGGAACAGCAACAACTCTATAAGAACATTATGATAGGGATCAACTCTCACATTTCAATAATTAGCCTGAATGTGAATGGACTAAATGCACCACTAAAAAGACATAGAATGGCAAAATGGATAAAATATCACCAGGCAAAAATATATTGTCTTCAAGAGACTCATCTCACTAGAAAGGACACTCACAGACTCAAAGTAAGAGAATGGGAAACAAATTTTCAGGTGAATGGAACAAAAAAAGAAAGGAGGAGTCACAATCTTAATCTCAGATAAAATACTCATTAAGCTATCAAAAATTTAAAAAGATACAGAAGGCCACTACATAATGATAAAAGGTTCTATCCATCAACAAGCAATATCTATCCTAAACATATATGCACCCAACATAGGAGCACCATCTTTCATAATGCAGCTTCTAAGTAAATTTTAAAAAGATATTGACTCTAACACTATAATTGCTGGGGACTTTAAACCCCTCTAACAACCCTAGACAGATCATCAGGACAAAAAAATCAGCAACAAGATCCAGAACTTCAATGTGACTCTTGACCAAATGGACTTAATTGATAGCTACAGAACACTCCATCCAAAGACCGCAGAATATACATTCTACTCATCACCGCAAGGAACGTATTCTAAGAGCGAGCACATAATTGGTCATAAATCAAGCATAAGCAAATTTAAAAGGACTGAAATTCTACCATGCACCTTCTCAGACCACAGTGGAATAGAAATAAACATTAACACCAACAAGGTTCTCCCAAAACCCACAAAGACATGGACACTAAACAGCATGATGCTAAACAACTCCTGGGTCAATGATGAAATCAAAACAGAGATTAAAAGACACCTGGAAACAAATGAAAATGAAGAAACATCTTACCAAAGCCTCTGGGCTGCCATGAAAACTGTAGTAAGAGGGGAATTCATATCTCTACAAATGCACATAAAGAAAATGGAAGGATTACAAAGTAATAGCCTAACAAGTCACCTAAGGAAACTTGAAAAGCAAGACCACCATAACCCTAACTTCAGCAGAAGAACCCAGATCACCAAAATAAAAGCCCAAATGCAGGACATAGAAGACAAAAAGATAATACAAAAAAATCAATGAAATCAAAAGCTTGTTCTTTGAAAGAATAAACAAGATTGAGGGTCCCCTAACTAGACTAATCAAGAAAAAAAGAGAAAAAGCCCAAATAAACACAATCAGAAACACAAAAGATGAAGTCAAATCTGACCCTGAAGAAATACAAAAGATCATTAGAGACTACTATGTACACTTGTATGGAAACAAGCTTCAAAACCTTAAGGAAATGGAGGACTTTCTGACATCACACAATCTGCCTAGGTTGAAACAAGAAGAAATTGAGAACCTAAATAGACCAACCACAATCAAGGAAATTGACTGTGTAATAAGAAAACTACCCACAAAAAAAAGAGCCCTGGACCAGATGACTTCCCAGCAGAATTCTACAAGAGATTTAAGGAGGAATTGATACCAATCCTACTGAAATTATTCCAGGTGATTGAGAAAGATGGAACCCTCCCCAAATCATTTTATGAAGCCATTACATTGATACCCAAGCCAGGTAAAGACCCAACAAAGAAAGAGAACTACAGGCCAATGTCTTTGATGAACATAGTTACTAAAATTCTCAACAAGATCCTAGCAAACTGGATTCAACAACACATGTCAAAAATCATCCATCATAACCAAGCAGGCTTCATCCCTGGGATGCAAGGCTGGTTCAGTATTTGCAAGACCATAAATGTAATTAAATACATCAACAGACATCAAAGCAAAAACCACATGATTATATTATTAGATGCAGAAAAAGCTTTTGATAAAATCCAGCACCCCTTCTTGATAAAAAACCCTCGAACATCTAGGCATACATGGAACATACATCAAAATAGTAAAAACCATCTATGAGAAACTCACAGCCAGCATACTCCTAAACAGACAAAAATTGGAACCATTTCTTCTGAAAACAGGACCAACACAAGGATGACCACTCTCACCCCTCCTGTTCAATATAGTATTGTAAGTCCTGGCTTGAGCAATCAGAAAAGAGAAGGTGATCAGGGCTATCCAAAGAGGTAAAGAGGAAGTCAAGCTATCTCTCTTTGCAGACAACATGATTGTGTACATTGAAAATCCAAGAGAATCTGTCAAAGGCCTCCCTGCATTGATGAAGGACTTTGGCAATGTCTCAGGGTATAAAATAAATGTGCAAAAGACAATTGCATTTCTTTACACCAATAATAAACAAATAGAAACCCAAATAAAAAGCACAATCCCATTCACAATAGCCACAAAAAAAATGAAATACCTTGGCATCTTCCTAACCAGAGATGTGAAAGACCTTCACAATGAAAACTACAAAACACTGCTCAAAGAAATCAAAGATGACACAAACAAGTGGGAAAATTCCCCTTCTCATGGATTGGAAGAATTAACATTGGGAAGATGCCCATCTTACCTAAGGCAATCTACAGATTTAATGCAATACCCATCAAATTACCAGCAACATTCTTCTCAGACTTAGAAAAAACAATACAGGCATTCATATGGAAACACAAACGATCAAGAATACCCAGAACAATCCTCAGCAAAAATACAAAATAAACAACAACAACATCAACAACAAAAAAAAACCAAAGCAGGAGGTATCACAATACCAGACTTTAAACTTTACTATAAAGCGACAATAATCAAAACAGTTTGGTATTGGTACAAGAACAGGCATATAGACCAATGGAATAGAATTGAGATTCCAGAAGCAAATCCCCAATTTCTCAATGAACTCATCTTCAACAAAGCCTCCACCACCCACTACTGGGGAGAGGAGAACCTATTCAGTAAATGGTTCTGGGAAAACTGGCTGATCACATGCAGAAGATTCAAACAGGACCCCTATCTATCCCCATACACCAAAATTAACTCTAAATGTATCAGAGACCTAAATGTAAAACCTCAAACCATAAGAACTTTAGAAAATGCAGGACCCACCCTTATGGAAGTTGGAACTGGCATCCAATTCCTGAGCAAAACGTGAAACGCATGGGCCATAAGAGAGAAGATGGACAAGTGGGACCTCTTTAAACTGACAAGCTTCTACAAAGCCAATGAAACCATCAAGAGAGCAGGGAGATAGCCCACCGACTGGGAAAAAGGATTTGCCAACTCCATGTCTGACAGAGGCCTAACATCTAGGATCTACAAGGAACCCAAATGTGCTGAAAAGAAAAAAACAAACAACTCATTACAAAGTAGGCAAAAGATATTAACAGACACTTCTCAAAAGAAGACATATGAGCAGCCAACAGATACATGAAGAAATGTTCAACCTCACTAGTCATTAAGTTGGTACAAATTAAAACTACACTGAGATACCACCTAACTCCAGTCAGAATGGTCGTTATCAATACCTCAAAAAATTACAGATGCTGGAGAGGATGTGGTGAAAAGGGCACACTTCTACACTGTTGGTGGGAGTGTAAACTAGTGCAGTCTCTGTGGAAAGCAGTGTGATGATTTCTAAAAGCGCTAAAAATCAACCTTCCATATGACCCCACAGTCCCCCTACTGGGAATATACCCTGAAGAACTCAAATCACCCTATAAAAAAGATACCTACACACGTATGTTTATCGCAGCATTGTTCACAATAGCAAGATCATGGAACTAACCATGCTGTCCATCAAAAGAGGACTGGATTCAAAAAATGTAGTACTCATACACAATGGAATATTACACAGCCATAAAAAAGAATGAAATAATGAATTTTGCAGCAACCTGGATGGAATTGGAGTTTATAGTACTGAGTGATCTCTCACAGAAACAAAGATCTGAGTATCACATGTTCTCACTCACAAGTGGACCTTGAACAACTATCATAATACTATAAGAAAAGGATTGACAGTGGAGGGAAAATAAGTAGGTCAGGGAGGGGAAGGGAGGTGGGATTAATGGTAGTCAATATCTGTCTGGGGACGGGGGGCACACCTCCTCAACAAGGGTATCTGCACAATGCATATTTGTATACCTAACCCTTAACTGTGCCCCACAATTTTAAAAATATGTTTAATAAAAAATCAACTCATGAAAATAGAAAGAATTATTTCACACCAGAGCTAACAAAATAGAAAATAAGATGACGTATAATAACAACAAAACTATAAAGTCTCCAGGAATGAACCTTAAAAAAAGTTTAAATCTGTATGGAAAAAAATTTTAACTCCATTAAAAGACTTGAAGAACAGCAACAACAAAAATATATGAATTTTCCCTTAGTGAAGACACTTTTAAAAATTACATAAGGAAAAGAGGTTTAAAGAGCGAGCGGTCTACCAGGTAATAAACCATATCAAAGACCTGGGATGGAAGAAAAAAGAAATAAGGAGGAAAAAAGGAAGAGATTGTACTGTCCAGAGATACTACAGCAGTGGTTCTTAGTATTTCGAGTAATATTTGACAATATTTGAAATCTTTAGGAGTATAGCATCAATTGCATTTAAGTAGTTTTGTATTATCAGGTTATGATATAAAGTAGATTCAGCAAATTGTATAAATCACAAATGTGCTGTTTGATGACATTTTACATAATAAGACCATGTAACCATGATCCGTATAAAACATACTGGCATTCCAGAAATTCCCACTGACCCCATCTCCACAATTGCTTTCTCACAAAGTTAATCACCTGGTAGCTCATATTTTAGTTTTGCTTGTTTTTTAAAAAAAATTTTATGCCAGAAGAATCATTTGGGTTAGCCATCTTTTCCCAACATATTTACATAATGTATTTATTTTACCTTTATGAGAAAACTTTCATTTCTGTTGTTGTATAATCTATTGTTTCAATATACCTAATGTAATTATCTATTATATTATTGATGGACATTGGGTTATTTCTAAATTTTCAACATTAGATTTTCCGCTTGGGGCAACTTTTTGTATTATTTTATATATTATATTATTATCATTATGTAGTTCCCATGTTTTTTTCTTATTTTCAAATGATCAAACATCTCTTATTCTATTTTCCTTTTCTATTAGCTGGCTGTTCATCATTTTTCTCTTCAGTTGACACCTGTCAGTGTAACACACATTCATAACGAGGCACCACCACTCTCATCACTTCCTGGATGATGCAAGGGCTTGGCAGCACTGACTCCATTTGCTCCCCTTCCGTCTTTTTCTTTTTTAATGCCACTTTTGTCATATGTTTTAAATCTACACACGTTTTTATCTCTATGTGTATAGAATAACTTCTGTTATTTGAAGTCAATATTTACTTAGACTCATTCATCTAATTACTCTCTTTTTTATTTCTTAGTTGTCAAGTTTCTAGCTGGGATCACATTCCTTCTGTTTAAGGAAAACTCCTAATATTAAGTTTACTGTTGTCCTGTTGGTGACAAATGACCTCAATATTTGTTTTTCTGAAAATATTTTTCTTTCACCTGCATTTCTGAAAAATTTTGTTTGATATAGAATAATAGGTTAACATTTTTTTACGGGGGAGATGTTTTGGCTGCCATATTTTCTGTTATAAAGTGAAATATCAAACTTACCGTTTTTCCTTTGAAGAATGCTTTTTTCCCCCAGGGGTGAGTCTAAAAATTTATCATTGTCTTTGCTTTTTAGCAAGTTTTTTTTGTTGTTATGCATGTATGTGGTTTTGTTATTATTTATCCTGTCTGTGATTTGCTAAAGTTTGAATCTTTGGGTTGATGTATTTTGGAAAATCATTATTGTTTCTTCAAATATTACTCTGATTGATTATTTTTCACCTACTAGCCTAGGAATCAAATTACATGTTTTAGATTGTTCCACCATGTTCCATGAATCTTTTCTGTCTTTTTCTATACTTTCTTTTTCTGAGTTTTAGTCTTATGTTTTATTTTTTCTAACTGGATCATTTTCACTTCTGTTCTATCTAACTACACAATCCATTGAATTCTTTCCATCCTTTTTTTTTTTTTTTTTTTTTTTTTTTTTTTTTTAGTTAGAGTCTTGCTCTGTTCCCCAGGTTAGAGTTGGAGTGTAGTGGCATGATCACAGCTCACTGTACCCTGGACCTCCTGGGTTCAGGTCATCCTACAGCCTCAGCCTCCCGAGTAGCTGGGGCTGCAGGCGTGTGTGCCACCATGCCTAGCTTATTTTTTTCTTTTTTTGTAGAGACGAGATTTTGCTATTGCCCCAGCCTGGTTTCAAGCAGTCCTCCCGCCTTAGCTTCCCAAAGTCTTCAGGTTACAAGCATGAGCCACCAGCCCTGACCCAATTACAGTATACTTTTTCAGCTATGGAATTTCCATTTCTAGCTTTCTGAATATATTAATCGTCATTGTCTTAAATTTTCTATTTGAAGACTCTAATGTCTAGATTAGATCACCTCTGAATCTGTATTCATTTTCTATATTTTTTTATTGTCCTCTTTTATAGTACAATTCATGACTTTATTTTGGCTGTCAGCTATGGTGTATGAAAAATTTATGAGGATTTGTATGATATTTTAACTTTCTCATGGTGGCCTATGTGTTAGCCCTCATGACAGTTTGTCTATTTCTTGGACCATCCTTTGGTTTGTAGATCTTGGAGGGTCTCAACTGAGATCCTAATTAAAATTACTTTTATACCACCATGCATCTGCTAACAGCCGCACTATTATTTAGCCTGTAACTGCTACTTGATACCTGCTTTTTCAGGTTGTACCATTACACACCTTTGGCATAAATGTCTTGGAATATTGGTGCAGAATATCAGACATTTCTTATGTTTCCTCTCTTTGGGATATTGGCCCCTTAGGTTTCTGCTCCCTTGGTAGCCTTGAGCTTCGGTCGTTGTAATTGTAATACCACTGAAATAATATTGTAATACCGCTATTGTAGCACTGCTCCAAGTTCTAAGCCATCCTTGCTATTTTGCCTCTTAACCCCTTACCAACTCACCTCAGAGCTCATGTACTTTCTCTTTCTCAGCATCTTGAGTCCTCAAGTCCCTTCTGCGTTGCTTGTCTCCTGGAGTTTTCAGCTAGGTTTTTTTTTTAATAATTTATTTTAAAGATGTGGGGTATAATTCAGCATTAGATATACAAGTGATCATTGTACATGTAAAGTTTGGGCCTCTCTTTGGTCCCCACTTTGCCTGGTTTGAGATCAGGTGCCCTTATTGATGTTGTGTCCCTCCCACACCACCCCAGCGGCATCCAGCTACTGTCAATTCCTTTCTTATAGTATTATGGTAAATGTTCAGGGTCTTTTTTTTTTTAATGCTAACTAGCTTTTACAGTTGTTCTCAGTGGAAGGACATAATTGATATAAATAATCTCATTCTACCAGATTTTGCTCCATGAGTAAGATTAATTTTTCTGTATCAGAATAGACACAGTTTCAGGAAAATGCCTGTTACATGGATATTTGTTTTGTTTTGTTTTTCTACAAATCTCTTTAATGTCTGACAATTGAAAACATCTGTATTCTCATAATAGTTTCTGTATCAATCTTTTGGGATATATTTCAGTGGTAGTATATGAAGAAAATCACACTGATATGTGATTGGAAAGAGAAGAATTTATTTTATTTTATTTTATTTTACTTTTGGAGGTAATGTGATATTTAATACTGCACCAAAACTGGACAAGTGATAACTTCTTAAACATTATTTTCGATGTAAAGTCTGAATCCCTATCAATGCATGTTTTCTGTTCTGATATATTAAAATCCTTTTGCCTATCCTATGGTTTAATGAATCTTTTACTCCTGCATAATTTGATAACATCATGTATTGGTCATTTAAAAAATATTGTTATTGTTTCACTGAGTTAAACAGATCTTCCCATATTAACATATTTCATTTCATAGCATAAAAACATTATGTTTGTTAATATCACCAACAAAAATCAAGAAGCACTGTGAAGCTGCAAGTTCACAGTGACTAATAAAAAGTTTCCAAAATTCCAATTTTTCTCATGAAAGCTCAAATTTTGTTACCGGCAGCAAAAAATGTCAGTTGGATTCCTTGAAACGACAGGCTTGCTTTGTTTGTAAGAAAATATCTGCCATATACCTGAGTCTGAATAACCACAGTTGTCTGTCAGCTTTTCTTTCGAGTAAAAATAGCATTCTCTGAAGGAAGGAGCTTGTTCTGCTCACCGCTCAAACAGTTGCATAAGCATAGACAACCACTGTATCTCACTGAACAGCAGACATGGCTTATGAATGCGTCCCACTCCATTACACAAAATTATTTGAGCCATGTGCGTTGAATAGCAAGAATCTGATAAAATTTAAAAATGTATTATTCCTTCCTCAATAGTGTTCCTAAATAAAACTGACATTATTTTTTACTTGTATGTGCAGGCATGGTAGTTAAAATACAACTACCATTTAGTACAATTTGGTACTTTGGCCTTCATTTGGGCTAAGGCATCAGAAGCATTATTCACCATGACTTTTTTTCTTTTTAACCACTGACACAACTATCAGACAGTGTGAAAAGCAACTACTGTTATATTAGTAATTTTATTAAAATATTCTGATTGTGTGGACTTCCTGGAAGGGTCCTTGGGGATACTCAGGAGTTTGTAAACCAAACTTTGAGAACCATTGTAATGAGTCATTTAGTTCTTAGAGCAACCCTATGATAATAGTATTCTCATTTAACCGATGAAAAAAGGGAGACAGAGAGAGCTTAACACGCCCAAGGTCATACAACTAGTACATACTAAAATGCAGATTTTAAACTAGGCGGTCTGGCACTAAAGTTTATGCCAGCCTGACTACATTGCTATTCCGAGTACAACTAGATTTCAAAACTGGGTTGAATTAAGCAGCTATGAGCTCATAGCTATGACTCTTCATATCACTGCAGATAACATTAGAAGGTTTGGAATAGAAGAAGATGAGCCCGTTGCTGAAATAATGGAGAAAGATGAACCTGTGTACTGAAGTCTGGCTCTTTATAATAATCAAATGGTTAATAGATGTTTTAGTGGATACTGAACACTTCAACAAGATGGCTGAGTTAGGACAGTGGAGGAATTATTTACAAATGAGGGGGCAACCCTTTCATGTCCCCTCCCACTGTGGGAGCTTTTCTGCTCTCTCAATAAATCCTGCTTTCTCACCAAAAAGAAAGAAAGAAAGAAAGAAAGAAAGAGAGAGAGAGAGAGAGAGAGAGAGAGAGAGAGAGAGAGAGAGAAAGAAAGAAAGAAAGAAAGAAAGAAAGAGAGAAAGAAAGAGAGAAAGAGAGAAATGAGAATACGTGCTGAATAGATGTGTTCTCTCCCAAGGAGATAGTTGGAAAAGAAAGAACAACCTCATCAAGGAGCAATGTCTAGGGGATGCTCTTTGACGATGGATGGTCTGGGTGTTATTTAAAGTGGAAAGCAGAGTTGGTTTTGTGAAAAATATTCTGGACAAAGGGGCATTTGTGCGTACTAGAACAGGATCTAAATTACGGCCATGCAGATTATTACAGAAATTACATACACTGAATATATTCCAAAGTGATTGAAGTTAGCCTTCCAGGCATATTTCTTCTTAGAGAGTTGACTAGCACTACACATTTTCCACTCTCCAGCAGCTGCTGGAAGATGTTGGCCTAAGAAATAATAAACAGAAAATACTTAACCTCAAAGAAGAGAACATAAAGATTTTCAGCATCTTGAAACATGTGCTTATTTGGAATAAACAGCTGATAAACCAATTATCTTCATTATATACAAAGTAGCTCAAAAATATATACCAACCTAATCCTAGATTAACTTGGTACGCAGTTTAGGCTCCTGCAGGGAATACTATACAGAGGTACTTCACTCACTGAAAAAATAAAAAAGTGGGGGATGATTTTTTTAAAAGTTTGAAAATTCTTAGTGATCTTGTTCTCTCTTTATTTTTCCACAAGCTGCGTCTAAACTTGGGCAAAATTATCAATTTATTATTTAATGATATAGTCACCTAGATGTATTATAACTCTAACAAACAGACCTTCGTTTCAAGCTTGCATTGTATAATTTCTACAGCTGTTTTTTTCTCATGTCCTGAATTTTCCAGTATTGATGCTTTGCATACTTTAGACTCTAAAACAGTGTTAGGAGATTGCCTACGCCGTTATCGGGAGACTTTTTCAATAGTGTCCTTAAATTCTATTTATGTCCTGTGATTCCAGTCCAAACCTTCAAAACATTTCCTGTTTCTTAACCTGTATCGACTTGTAATATGTGCCATAATTTTCTCTTGAGGATATGCCTGACATTTCTATGTCTATAGTGAATATTCTTAACTTAATCCTTACTAATATCCTCATGTTAGTTTCTTCATTGCCCCATGAACACTCATTTTATCCTCATATAGACACTTTTTTGAGACATGACCTTGGATAATATCTTGTCTTTACTTTTCTCCCTAATCAAATTCTCATTTTTCTCCTTCTCTGCTTGACTTATTTCACCCTGGAATCTCCATAACTAACATAACTGACTTCTCTTAGTTTAACCGTATGTTGTTCACTTGCATTCATTTTTATTTCATTCCTTTCAAAACTTGCCTTCTAGGCTATGTCACATGGGGTCACCTACTGGCATCCCTCTCCATCTCCTTTCCTGACTGTTCTCTCTGATCCCTGCCCCTGTGTTGGGTTCCCGGGAGTTGTAGCGTTTGTACTAATTCTTCCATTCCCTCCACACAGTTGCCTGGATTGAGATGAACCCTTGACCAAGACCAGGTCAATCAGATTCTCTCTCCTAGACATTTTGGATTGTTACTAAGATGTGCTGGTTGGTCTGTGATGGTTACTGGCATGCACAAGAAACAATCTGCAAGGTGGCCATGTTTAACCAGGTGAGTATTAAAACAGAAGAAGCTGGTTTCCAAAATAAAAGGAAATGTGTAGATGAACAGAAGTGAGAGCTGGGAAATAGTGCCAAGACACTAGGCTGTTTCCCATGTTTTTGTTGTTGTTTGTTTGCTTTTTTGAGATCTTTCTGGACCAGACTGCATTTCCTTCTCTTGTGTTTCATGATGCAGCATAGAAACTTAAGTTCTGTAGAAAAAAGTTTCTATGATTTGCCAACATGATGCTTTAGGAAAAAAGAGACTGTACCCTATAGGATGTACATCCTGTGTGTCCTATTAGCCATTTATTTTATCATTATTGTTGTGGTGGTGGTGGTGGTAGTTGTTTTTTTATCATGTAGACAAGATGCCCCTTACAGACATATACAGTCTGGAAAGAAAAGGGATAGTGCATTTTGTGATGAAGGTCCCAGGCTGACTATGAACACCACATAAGACTTGGAGTCAGAAAAAACTTCAGTTTGACTTTCTGATCCACTTCTTATTAGCTGTGAGTCCCCAGGGAAGTCACTGTATTTCTCTGAGCCACCAATTTCTCTACCTTATTTATGCTGTCTCCTCAATTGTTGGCACGTTGTCCATCATATAGCCTCGCAAGGAAAGACAGAGACATTCGATGGACCCAGGACATTTTGGTCAGAGGCAGGCATGCTTCAATGTCCTTGCACATTTTGTCTATCGGAGAAAAAAATGATAGTAACTGAGGGTGTCACACAGGTTTCTGTGGATGAAAGCTTAGAAAATGATCATGGAAATAGAGAATCAGTTCGAAACGTGCAAACAGGACAGACGATAATGTGAGCTGAGTGTTTGCTTCTCTTTTGCCAGGGCATTTTCATGTTAGAAAAAATTACCAATATATTTGAGTGGTGATATAGTGAATGACTCTAAGACCTACCAGGAGATTTTTCACAAATTCCTAGTTTTCAGTTTCTTAAGTATTTGTAAATTAATCTTAACAATTAAGTTCTATTTGATAAGAATCCATACATAATGATGGATTCTTATCAAATAACGCTCTTTCAATTTTGACACTGACATTGATTCTCCCAGAATTTTGTTTTTATTTTTATTTTTTTAATTCTGAAGGCATTTTTCTCCACTTATAGTGGCGTGCTCATTAGTGTGATTATTTTTAACTAATGTCTATTCCAGGCACTTCCACTGGACTGGAAACTCTATGAAAGCAGGTAACATTCCAGTCAGTGCTTGTTCAACACCTAATTGTTGGTGTTTGCCAAATTACCTGAAATGAAATAGACATTCAATGTGTAATATTTGTTGAATGAATACATTGATAGATTAACTTGAATTTCGGGGGTCATATTACATCTTTTTGCCCTCATGGAGAAAGCATTAAGTTCAAAGATGTGTGCATAATTTACTCAGATTTCTCAGACCGCTAGTACCTTAACACCTATCCAGAACAAAATCCTTGCTGTTTAAAGTTGGCCACAAATGATTTTTCCCAGAATGGAAATTTTAATAATTAGCTTTGTTTCATGCATCTGTTAAACATATCTGTATAAAATGGTGCATGCATTTTAACTTTTAAGTCTTCCTTAAAGTCATATTTTAGTATGTGTTAGCTGGTATTAACTACTCGCAGGTTTTACCTTATATATGCCTAAAGTCATGGCTAATGTGACCGTATAGACAATCTCTCTCCCACATATTTATTATCCTCTTAATGTAAAGGAAGGATAGTGAGAGATGATACATTGTATTCGAGTTTCAATGAGTTAAATAGTAAAACTGTAGTGAGAAAAGAATGATGAAAAAAGCAAATTGTGTCTAGGAAGGGATGGAAACAGCAATAAATTCGTGTAAACAAAAATATAGAAAAATGTAGTTGAGGCCAAAAATATGGATGGCAGTTCAGACGTTATTTTCAATGGTCTAGAGCCAAAAGGCTATATAAAACAGACTCCCAGATTGGCAGATTTATGAGACAGTCGTAAAAACCAGCGATCATAAAGTTGTTGGGGAAAAAAAAAAAAATCTAAGCACCGTTTACTTTGATTAGATTCAGGATTGAGCTGACCTAAATCTCAGAGGGGAAGAAGAATTTTGTGGTCCAGAAAACGTCTTCATATTATTCACAAACTGTACCCGTTTTTCTGGGAAAGACAACTCGTGAGAGATGTCATTTTATCGCCCACTTCCTTGAAATGACAGTAACTGAGGGCTGAGACTTATGGAGTGTGAATTTCGGCCCGGGCCCTTTCTTTCAATTGTGTGTGGATTTTGCCACCTTGGGCTGACCACCTTCATTGCTCACTGAAATTACTGTGCTGGCCTTCAGTATGTTCCCTGCTTCTGCCCAGAAGCACTGTCTTACCAGTTTATCCTCAACACAACAGCTGGAGGGATGCTTGTAACCACAACCCAAATCATGTCTTCCGTCAGCTGAAATCTTGTGACTGTTTCCCACTTCACTTCGCGTAAAACCGGAGTCCTTTCAATAGTTTCTGATCATTCTTGGATTCATTCTCTTTTTTCCCTGGCTCCAGACACGCTGAATTCCATGCTTTGCCTCAGACACACGAGGCATGCCCCTCAGCCCCTTACGCAGCCTGTGTTTTCCACCTGAACTCTCTTCCCCCAGATATCGGCATTGCTAACTTTCCGATTTTCCTGTATGTTTGGCTCCAGTGTCAGTTTTTCAGAGAGCTCTACTGCTGTTAAAGATGGTATTTCCTCTTCACAGTCCCCAGGAACTTCCTTCGTGTTATCCCTTACCCTGTTCATCTCTTATCACCCTAGAACATGCTAAATAATTGACCTATGGACTCATTCATGTGTCTTAATTGCCTTTCAGCTCTCACTGGGATGGAAGGTCATCAAGAGCAGAGAATGCCTGGGTTCATTGCCCTGTTCCAAGTTCTTAACACGGTGCCTGACACAGTGTATGCTCAATAAGTGTTTGGTAAGTTCTCGAATCACCTCGCTGAATCCTCACAAGAGTTCTACAGGAGTTTCTAGCATTATGGTATTATTTTTGTTTAAGAAACTCTAGTTAGATTTCTTGACGTTTTAGTGGATTCAATTGTATACATTGCATATTTGTAGGATGTCGCTTTCATAAGATTATTTATAGGATTATGGGTTAAGAAAACTTGAGAAACATGAGGAAGCTTGATTTTTAAAAATTCACTATTTTTGCATAAATAAATTTGAAACCCTGAAGCCAATAGGCAGCATTTTTAATCATCTTTTTCTTTTTTGCTTTTGAACGGTATAATACTCCGATACAAAATTCCTTTTTTAAAATGTTATCATCAGTCTTCTGTTTAAATCTGAGCATACCAGTTCATCACTTCCACCAAAGACTGCAGTCATTTGCTTCGAAGCAGGCATCTTGCGCACTCTATCTCGACGGCAGGGCAAAGCCGCCCGAAGCGCCTCATTACGCAGGCAGAAGGCTGGCAGTAAACATTCCCTGCAGCCTCCACCTCTGCCAGGAAAAGAGCTGAGCTCCTCTGTCTGGCTAATGGTGTTCTAGGCTCCTAATTGCTGCACATCAAAAGTTCCAAAGTACTTAAGCATCCTCACCAGAAAAACAGAAGCAGCCACAGTGAAAAACTTGAGGCTTCATCACATGTGTGCTTAAGACCGAGGAAACCTGCTTTGCTCCAGAGTCATCCCCAGGGGGATGAAGAGGAAGCAGTTTAGCAGCTTGTCACTCTCCTGGGAGACTGGCCCTACCTGAGCGGAGGGCTTGAGTGTCCCCTTTCTTCCTTGTCCCTCTGCTCTCCACATCCTGGCTGAATGGGAGGCCAGGGGAGCTCAGGGAGATCTTGTAGGAGCTGCCCCAAATGGGAACCTTTGCATACGTATACATTGTTTAAATGTGCTTTCCAAATCAAAGGACATTTCTGGAAAAATCCAGCTTCCCCGTACCCTAGCTAGAGAGACCTTTATGAGAGCTGAATGTCACTAGAGTGGTTTGAGAGAAATTCTAGTCCAGATAATTATTTTTATTTCTTGAGCATAGCAGTAAGGAGCCTAAGTTCCTAACCTGGGCCCCAATCAACCCCATCTTTGTTTTGTTTTGTTTTTATTTAAATAAGTTAATATAGGTCCAATAACTTAGAACAGTGACTGGAACATATAATATAGCCAGTAAGCACAAGCTATTATTAATTGTAGCAGCGTTAGTATTATTATCACTAATTAACACTAATTGTATGCAAGGCGTTATGTTACATCCTTTTTTTTTTTTTTTTTCTTTTGAGTTGGAGTCTCACTCTCTCACCCAGACTGGAGCCTCGACCCGCTGGGCTCCGGCGATCCTTCCGCCTCAGCCTTCCCAGTAGCTGGAACTGCAGGCGCATGCTACCACACCCGGCTAATTTTTTTGATTTGTTGTAGAGATGAGGTCTCGCCAAGTTGCTCAGGTGGGTCTCGAACCCACGGGCTCAGGCAATCCACTCACCTCGGCCTCCCAAAGCGCAGGATGACAGGCTGAGCCACCGAGCCCGGCTTATGTTACATCTTATTTAACCCTTTAAGCAAGCCCATAATGTAGGTGCGATTTATTTTCAAATCTACAGTTGAAAGAATGAAGACCTAAGTTGTTCTGTAGCTCACCCAAGGTCACTACATATTGGGGTATTGGTCACATGGCTATAGAGTCATATTTTTACAATACACTGACTAGATGTGGTTCAAAGATGCATTTTGTTTGGTTCGCAAATACAAATATTTTCAAGACTTTGAATCAGAGGATGCATTTCTCAGTTAACGCCATCACGGCCATTTCCTATTACACACCCTCCTGCTTTCAGTCACTTTTGTTTCCTTATTCTCCCTCTATTTTCAACAAATATTCATTGAAGGCTTCCTATGTGCCAGGCACTGTAAAAAAAAATGGGAGCGATAGCTTTGAACTCAAAGGAACAAGTATTTGCTTTCAGGAAGTTCGCAACCTCTACTGCAGAGCATTCGTCACTTCACAGTGGGGATAAATGGTAGCAAATCTTTTGCAGAGAAAGACAACACTACATATGTTACCTTTACAGCACAAAATTAAAACCTGTTATATCACTGAGAGTTCTCCAACATGTCTTCTTAAACTGAAAGTACAGTTGACCGCTGACAACCTGTAATTGGGAAGGCCTCAGAAACTATTTTTGTCCTTAAATAGATTCTGGACTCACTTGCACAACACTGAAAATGACCGTCTCAAAAATTCATTTCTTCTTGAAAGCAATATCTCTGGTCATGTAGTGCCAAAATATGCGTTTCTGAAGAATGTTAATGTCGATGTAGTAGCCATCTTATACATAATAAATATATACGGATAGGCATAGCTATAGATAGATGGTGAGTTAAAGGAGTTAATCATTACATGGTTATAAGTCCATCAGATTAGCAAAACAAATACATTCTGATGGCAGCATAAAATGGGAAAATTATAGGCTGAATTTGGGGAAGCAGAGCAGCTGGGAACACTTGATGGAATTCCCAGCTTGGACCCGTCCCCAGCTGAAGAAGTGAGAACTCTAGCGGGCATGTTTCTTGTTAATTGTTTCTTTTCTCCTTTTTATATGAATAAAACTAGTGATGACTAAAGTTTGAGGTTTTAAGTGGGATTATGTCCAAATTAGCATCACCCATTGTATTATTCAGGGTTTTCCAGAGAAACAGAACCAGTAGGAGAAAGACATAGATAGAGATGCTATAGATATAAATACACTCGATAAAGATATAAATATAAATGATATAGTATGAAAAGATTTTTTTTTTTTTTTGAGCTGGACTCTACCCAGACTGGAGTGCAGTGGCAGCTCCCGGCCACTGTAGCCTTGACCTGCCGGGATCCGGCAATCCTTCCACCTCAGCCTTCCAAGTAGCCGGAATTACAGGCATGCGCACCACACCTGGCTGATTTTTTGATTCATTATAGAGATGAGGTCTCATCAAGTTGCCCAGGTGGGTCTCGAACCCGCGGGCTCAGGCAATTTACTCACCTCAGCCTCCCAAGGATCAGGATTACAGGCTGAGCCACTGAGCCCGGCTTGGGAAGATATTTATTATAAGAGTTGGCTCATGTATTATGGAGCTCAAGAAATCCCATAATTTTCTGTCTGCAAGCTGGACAGCTAGGAAGCTGGTGGCGTAATTCAGTCTGAGAATTGAGGCCTAATAATCAGGGATCGATGGTGCAAGCCTCAGTCAAAGTCAAAAAGCCTGATGGGAGTCGGAAGACTTGAGAACCAGCCAGTCTGATGCCCAAAGGAAAAATAAGATGAATATTTTTGCTCAAACAGAGAAGAAGAATTTGAGCTTCCTCCCCTTTTTGTTCTATGCAGGCCCTCAAAGGATTGCCTGATGTCCCCCCATGTTGTTGAGGACTGCTTTACTCAGTGAGTCCATTGAAATGCTAATGCTTGGGGAAACACCCTCATTTTCACATCTAGAAATAATGTGTATCAGCTATTTGGGCATCCCCTAGCCCAGTCAAGCTGACATATTGAATTTGGCCATCACATCCATGTTGATGAGTGACTGAATTTTGTGGGTTTCCCTTGTAAGGTTCATGTGTTTTCCATTGGGAAAGCAGCAAGGGTGAATGTGGAAGAGTAAGTAAGCCAGGTTTATGGACTAAATAGTTTCTTTCAGCACCTTGAAATTCACTCTTCCCTGCTTCTGACCTGCTTGTGCCCCAAGAGGTCAACTTTTGCAGCTTTCATTCACAAGTTCACTGGGCCCTCTGACTTCCAGATGGTGGTGGCGTAAGCTGGTGCTGAAAAGGTGAGAGGTGGGAGAGGTCAGCTATTCATTCCCTTGGTGGTTTCTCTACTAAGCTAAGCTAAGCTGTGATTTAGCAGTGATTGGTTTCCTCTTTCAAAGACCGTAGCTCCTGTTAGTTAGTTCTACCCTACAGTTATTTCTGATTTTCCATAACCGCTTCCTCATCTTACTTCTCCTGTAAACTTATTCTTTTTTTCTTTTTTTTTGAGTCAGAGTCTCACTCTGTCGCCTAGGTTGGAGTGCAGTGGCATGCTCACAGCCACTGCAGTCTTGACCTGCTGGGATTAGGCTAACCTTTCACCTTTCACAAGTAGCTGGAACTACAGGCATGTGCCACTGTGCCTGACTAATTTTTCTTGATTTATTGTAGAGATACAGTCTCTCCAAGTTGCCCAGACTGGTCTTGAACCCCTGAGCTTAGGCAATCCTCTTGCCTTTGCCTCCCAAAGTACTGGGATTATAGGCATGAGCCATGACACCTGGTCTAGACCTATTTTTTTTAAATAGCTGTCCACCACTCCCAAGATCCTTCACCTCCTTGGGAGTTTCTCTTAGCTCTCTCATATATCTTTTTTAAATGCTCACCTTTGTAAAAACTTTCCTCTATTTTCTCATTTGTTTTCTGTTTTGACCTTGACTGACTCATTCCCCATTACAAATAAAAACTATTAACTACTCCTGATAGTTGTCCATGCCTGATCATAGCAAAGTGAGCAAATACACTTTGCCCTGAATGTATATTCTTTCCCTGAACATTGCTATTTATGTATTTCCTCATTTCACCCTCACAGCAGCTAATGAAAAGAGTTTGAATCACCCATTTTCCATTTGAATAAACAGAGGAGCATTAAGTAATCTGCCCAAAGTGAACAAAAAATAGGAGCAAAGTGTTGGACCCAAGACGTTTTATGCCAAATCCACTATGATATGGTTTGTAGAAATGTCATGCTGGGAAAGGGAATGACTTTAAAACAAACCAAAGAAAATTCAAGAACAGGGTGCAGCAAATGATGATCTAAAGACCTAGAAATAAGCAGGAACCTAAATTTATAAGATAAATGAAAAGAGAATCTAATGCCCTGTATGTATAGGAAAATGTATTAATGTAGTAGCATGAATGAGCTAGAGGGTACTCAAGTGCCAGGTACATTTGGGGAAAAAAGTATCTCTAAGATGAAACATTATTGCTTGCAAAGTATCCAGTTTTCAAAAAGAAGACTTCAAATTATCCCAAGGTTAAAAATCTTATCTGAGTGGCATCTTCACTTTCTTCTTGTCTTTAATAATGTCCTCTTGAATCTGAGTATCACATGTTCTCACTCATATAGTGGACCTTGATCATCTACCATAATACTTTAAACAAACAAAAAAAAGGACTAAGTGATGGGAAACTATAGGGGGGGGTAGGGAGGGGAAGGGAGGTGGGACTAATGGTAGTCAATATCTGTCTGGGGATGGGTAGACACCCCTTATTAACAAGGGTGCCTGAACGATGCACATTTGTATACCTAACCTTAACTGTACCTCACAATTTTATAATAAAAAATACGTCTAATAATAATAATAATAATAATAATAATGTCCTCTTGAATTCTCCCAAATGTTTTCTTCTCTTTGACTGATTGTATTAAAGGAAAACTAAGAAGAAAATAGAAATGTTTCCAGATTTAAATCAAATTTAAGTCATAATTTATTTCTTCTACTTTTAGTCACATTTCATAATAGAAAATGCATTTTACTCAATTTCCCATAAAAAGTAGAAGTATTCTGATAAAATATCAAAGCTCTTGAAATAAGTTACAATTATCTCAGAATGTCCAAGAAATAAAACTTTCTGTTTAATAAGAACTAAAATGAAACTATTCTACCTTAATAATTTCAGTACAATAAGCAAAATAAATGCTTTTGATGTTTGAAAAAAAATTAGTGTTTTATGGAAATTTCAATCTGGATTGCTATTGCTATGGGCAAAACAATAGATATAAATGCTATAAAATATATAAACAGACTGTTAAGTTGCCTACAGAATATCACTAGAGTTTAAAAATGTGTTTAGTTGTGTGTGTATTGAATGAATATTTAAACATAATATTTTATTCTTTAAATTTACATTACAAATGTCTTATATTATTTATTAAATAGAGTTATGAATAAAATGTATTATATAGTTTAATATTCATTATTTTAATTTTTATGTTACCTTGTGTGAAGTGAAAATTACCACAGGGTCAATTTTTTTCTCTTTTGTAAATGCTTACAATTAAGTCAGCATATTAGAATTTTCTCATTAGTTTCTGATAAAATTCTCCTCTGTATGGTTTAGTAGTCTTTGGCTACAATTAACATAAAACAGCCGAGTCAGCAGCTTGAGAAGAAAATAAACTAGTTTATCAAATAACTCAGTGGTAGGGAAAATGTTGGACCTCAGCAAAGGATATGAACTAGAAACATCTCAAGACTCTGTGTCTGGAATCTGCTTCTCTCCTTTAGTCAATCTCTCTCTCTCTCTCTGTTTTCCCCAACTCAGGTTTACTTTTATTTTCTTTTTGCTCCTTGTTACAATTCCAACTCTCAATCCTAATTCTAGCTCCCAGTTGCAATTTCAAGTTCCATGCGGAGAAAAATGCACTGACCCAGCTTTGGCCAGGAGGTTGCAAACGGTTCACTCAGTTACATCCAGGTCACATAGTACAGCAGCATCAATGAGGGGTTGCTTCTTATGAGAAGAGGGACATTAAGAGAGTAAAAGGAACTTTAGAGTGATCTATGAAGACAAGCAAATCTTTACGGCCTCCCATTTGTGAATGGTTCTGAATTCAACTGTTTGTTTTATGTGTCCTACTTTAAGTACGTTTTACTGCCTGTCATTTAAAGTTGTTTTTGAAAATATGTGGGCCATAAACCTATTAAAGGCAAAGGTCAGATGGGATTATCTCAGCTTTGAAGCTGGAAAATTTGAGGACAAGATCTGAAACGGGAGATAGTGAGAAAGGTGAACAGAATTTTTCTGTTGTCAACTCAGTGCTCTCTCCTTAAACTAATCATCATCCTTATTCCTCCAACCTGCTCTCACAGACCTGAATACATACTAAAGAATGTTCCAAAAATATCACATGTAGAAGGAGAAAAAGCTACCCATAGCCTTCTATGAAAAAGGAAACATAATCTTGGAATCTTTCAACCAATATAACCTCGGTGCATCTGATGACATTCAAAATAGTCACACTATCCCAGTGATGAATACACTAAAAGCTCAGACCTTACCACTACGTAGTACATCCATGTAACTCAAGTGCACTTGGACCCCTAAATCAATTACAATAAATCATTAGAAAAAAGAAAAAAACATGAATGCATTTGAGGTACTATTATGACCTGTCCTCTTACTTGACATATATTTGGTGTTCTTGAAAAGCTGTTTCTTCTCCCCAATGATACAATAAATAATCAACAGCATTCAAATGAAAGAAATTAAGGATTTTTGTTTGCTTCAAAATGACCTTTAAAATGCTGAGCTGGGCTCGGTGGCTCAGCCTGCAATCCCAGCACTTTGGGAGGCTGAGACAAGTGAATTGCCTGAGCCCAAGAGTTCGAGACCAGCCCAGGCAACTTGGCGAGACCACGTCTCTGCAATAAATAAATAAAAAAATAGCCAGGCAGGGTAGCGCAAGCCTGCAGTTCTGCCTACTTGGAAGGCTGAGGCAGAAGTATCTCCAGAGCCCAGCTGGTCAACTCTGGGGTGGCCATGAGTATGCCACTGCACGCCAGCCTGGGTAATGGAGTGAGACTCTAACTCAAAAAAAAAAAAAAAGTTAGCCCATTTAAACCTAAATAAACATTTTAAAATGGCAACAACAATAATAATGGCAAGAAAGTCAATCCAGGCAGTCCTTGCTGGAATCTGAGCTACCCTTGCTGAACCAACACATCTAGGTCTAGACAAGTTGCTAACCTGATACTCTTCTCTGTTTAGGGTTCCAGTTCCTCTTTGGATGTGGCTACAGGATCAGTCTCCTCAATTCTTAGATGCTTCTGTAGACTTTTGTTCATCTTCTCTTACTAAGATCATATGGTCTTATATTTCTTTTGGTGGGATTACATACAGTAGTTGAGCTCCAGTCCTAAATGTGGTATCCCCATTGAGACCACTTAGTTATCCAAAAGGAGGCAGGAGGATATTTACATTTGGGCAATATGTTTTATTATGGCCTTTAATTTTCAATTACTTGTGATATGTCATGATAGTGCATGCCTGTAATCCCAGCACTTTGGGAGGCCAACGCAGGAGGATTGCTTGAGGCCAGCAGTTCAAGATTAGCCTGAGCCACATAGTGAGACCTCACCTTCACATAAAATAATAATAAAAACAAAATTAGCCACATGTGGTGATGCATGCCTGTATTCCCAGCTACTCAGGAGGCGGAAGCAGAAGAATCACCTGAGCCTATGAGGTGGAGGCTGTGACAAGAAATGGTTGTGTCACTGAACTCCAGCCCGGGCGACGGAGCGAGATTCCAACTCAAACGAAATGAAACAAAACAAAAAACAAACAGTTCTGTTATTTCTTAATTTTTTTTTGTTTTCATGCAATTTTGGTTATTGTTCAATTTTACCTTCTATTACAATGGTCAGATCCTGTGCATACCATTTCTGTGTTCATACCTGTATAACCTACACATAAAACTCACAGGGGAGCAAGGTGAATGTCACAAATGTTTTGCTTGGCCAGTGAAGGAAAAGACTTATATTGTACTCCCCAAGTTCAAATGCTTCCGATTTGCCATCACATGAGTTTTCTCATTTTCCTCTTCCCATTCAGGCGTTCCTCTCCTCCTTCATCCTGCCAAGCAATATCCAGGTTATCTGTTGCCCTCTTTAGAGCAATTATTCCAATCTCCATCTCTTTCTCCTCTCCTGTTCAGAGAAACTAAATTAGTTTATTGTAAACATGCTTTCCCAGAACAACCCTTCAGTTACTGTTACATAGAGAGAAATGAGAAATAATACATTTTAAAAAAATACATTACACATAGTTTTCAGAAATACTATTTTAATTGTTAATTAATGTCAATCACATTGATTTATTACTGTTTATTTAAATCTTCTATTACCTCCCATTTTAAATGGTTTCGTTTTATTCTTTTTAACCCCAACAAATATATCTTATACAAAGCTTTTGATTTTTGTCTTTTGATTTTATTTTTTTAATTTTAAAGATGTGGGGTACAATTCAGGGTTAGGTATACAAGTGTTCATTATGTCTGTACCCTTGTTGATGAGGTGACCCCCTGTCCTTCCCCTGGCAGATTCCCTCTACTGCCAATCCTTTTCTTAGAGTATTATGATAATTGTTTAAGGTCTGCTTATAAGTGAGAGCATGTGGTACTCAGTTCTTTGTTTCTGTGATAGGTCACTCGGTATTACAGATTCTAAGTCCTTGATTTGTGTCTTAATTATCACAAGGGCATGTGCTAGATCAAAGAAGCTATGAGCCCTTTATACCGAGTATTTCACATACTTAGGGTTTCCTCAGCAATACATGAAAGGGTCTATTCGACCATACCTAGATATAGAAGGTTATCAGTATTTTTCAAAAAAGTGTTAAACAATGAATCAAAATGTCTTTTTAAAATTTGCACATACATCAACAAGGGTCCTACATAATCAACGCTTATATACCTAACCCTGAATTGTACCCCACATCTTTACAATTAAAAAAAAATTGCACATATCTTTTTAACAGGCTATGTTAAACAATTGTTTACCAATTGCATTTCTAAATTTGTAGCTTTCACATTTATGTTTAAATCAACTACGAGGGATTGGATCATCCTGTGCTAAAGTACTAACCACAAAATATCAGTGGCTTAACTCAGACATTTATTTCTCATTTATGTAAAGCCATCTGGGCTCTAACTTCCCTCCTGGGCACTTCTTTCCAAGCAGGAGTACAGAACAGTCTGTCTGCAATGTCACTTGCATCTCTGTCACCTGGAACACACGGCTTCCAGGGTTGCTATGTCAGGGGACGAGAAGGTCCCATGCTGGCTTTTCAACACCTCAGCCCGGAAGGAGCATTCCTCTTTTCCTCTCACAATCCATTGGTCATAGCTAATCATGTGTCCCACCCGAATGCAAAAGCATAGAGAGAGGAACTCAGAATTCCTGAGTGACAGCAATCCTTACCACATACAGATTCTTCACCGTTTAGGCAAACTTGGATGTACATACTCTTGGCATAAAAACATTAGTCTCTGATTCTCTTTTGCTAAAGATTTTTTTTTAAGTTTGCTATATGCCTTTTTAATTTGTATTCTATTCTGAATTTGCAAAGACAGCTTTCTGTTACAAGGACTGATAATACTTAGGAAGAATCAAGAAGTGTCATTATATTATTTGTTGGAAAAAAAAAGTCAAAGAAAAGCATGTCAGTCTTCGAGCGATCGTTAAGTCTCGAAGCGAGTGGAAGATCTCACCGAGGACAGCTGACATGAAGGAAGGGTGAAAATGCACAAAATGAACTCTATTAGATCAACCTGTTAACTTGAAAGCTGGCTGTTTGACTTGAAAACTAGCAGTTCAGGTGCTTATTATTATTTTTTTCTGATGGTTCTAGAACTTGCCTTGCTTTCATTATGGTTCGAGTTTTCCCAGAAGATCATTTGGATTCTGTCTTCTCGGAAGAAGAGCACCCACACAAATGAATTAGAATATAAGCTAAATTCGGCTTTGTTCAAATGTGCCTCCACCTAGTGTCTCTCCTCTGCTCCCCATCCTCCATTCCACCCACATTCTGGGAAGAAAGGAAGACGGAAAGCATTTATTCATGCCTAAAACCTAAAACGAGCTGTGAAATCTTTGTTTACTTCCTTGACGTCTCCACTAACTACTAATAATATGAGGATAGCATTTAAACACGGACATGTCTTAAAATCTCCAATAGCCACGGCCCTGTGACTGGTCCCAAGTCAGGCAAAGACTTGATACAAACTTTGTTATGTCTGTTCTATGGATAAGCTTTGCTAAAGTCTGGACTCATATGCTTTTCCTCCATTTCTTTCTTTTCTAGTTCCTTGCAACAAACATTGTATTAGTTTTAACACATGTCATCTTCCTGTAGGATTCATTATGTAGGTTAAAAATCACATGCCATTTTTAAATGAAAATGACAATTTCTTCTTAGTACAATGTATTTATTCTGGTTTATTTGATTGCGATGCTTTTTTAAAATCTAGAAATGTTCTATTTAATTTGAATTTTAATTCAACTCTTTGTTTCTGAAATTGCTTCCTTGTAGTTCTTTATGTGATCTCTCCCTTGATTTTTACTACCTTTGCAGTTTCATCAGCTTTCCATTTTCATTTTTATTTAATTTTATACTGAGTTAGAATAACCAAGGGTAAGACATCTCTAGCTTACTTTCAAATGCAGTTTACCACTAACTTACTTTTGCCAAAGAATGGTTGCTAAGTGGGAAAAAAAAGGAATAAATCTCAGCAAGGTAATGAGTCATACCAGTTAATACAAACTTTTACCCAGCAGAGCAAGCTGATTAAAATCAGAGTTGTTATCTACTCGTAGGAGGTGTAGGTAGGAAGATGCCAGTTTCCCTAATGCAGTGGAATTTATCAAGTAGCTGAGTATTGTAGGATGTGTTCTTCAGAAGCATGCTGCATGCATTCACAACACTAAAAATCAAAGTTCAATTTCAAAGGCCTAGCAAGACAAACAGAAGTAGAGAGGCAGGAATGTCAGGTATGTTCATTTTAGTTTGCAGAAATGAGACCCTTGTCCTATAAAGTGAGTTATGAGCAAGTATGAGTGGTTTTGTTATAAATTGCTCTTCTTCTAGGAGGTGAATAATTGCTGAAGAATTTAACAGATCAGGTGATTCTCACTGTCAAGAATACAGTAGTATTTGGTAGAATGTTCAATGTGGAGATCACCAGATAAGTACAACCATTACCTAATGGTCCCAATTACCTAAATTGGATAATACTGCTCTGAAAAGATCGTTTGTAGACGTCCCTGAAGTTTATGAAAAGCATTTTACATAAATTAATCTTAGGAAGCTCATTAAGATCTAGGATCCTAGAAGGAAGAGTGAGAATACCGAAGTCTGTAAGGTTGCCAAATTCCTCAGTGTTTTTAGCTCTTTGGTGGCAGAGGGAAGAGAGTTTTGTTCACAAACATATGGCCAAAGTTGATAAGATCTAATTATATGTTTGCAGCTGTTTCAAATCTGTAAATATCTAAAGTTGGTCAACATTATCGACGCATGACAAAGGCAGTATAAATAAAGGAAATTAGCTAAAAATTGAAACAACAACAATCCCTTTTGAAGAGAGGAAATTAGTGGCTGAGTTTTCTAAGTGTGACTTAAACAGGATAAGATCAGAACAACAATGCTCTACATACATAAAAAGTTTGCACCTCATTAACAAGAGTTCTGGAAGCAATTTGTGTGTATTGGAAGACCTCTGACAAAAATTCTCAACAGTTAGGATATACTTTTAACAGTAATACTTATCAGGATTATTAGACTATTTTGCTCATTTAGATACCTGTGCAAAATACAATTAAAGGTTTCTAACAGACTCATTGAATGTTTGTTACAAGAATATAAAGACCTACAATCTATCCAGTGAAAAATTGTATACAGCCTTAATTAAAGGAGGCTAGATATGCAAGAGCGACCTATCATGCATGAGATTATCCATTTTCAAACAAACGGATAAAACCGAATCATGATGAAAACACATAAAGCTGCAAATAAGGAGCAACTTGTATGTTTTAGGGGCCATGGCTGAGAAAAATAGAGGGAATAATGGATGTTATGATTCAAATATTGAAATAAACTTTGAGCAGAAAGCCCAAGAAATTGTATTTTTTATTAAGAACAAAAATAGGAGGAATAGAGAAATCTACATTTTAACTTTTTTATCTTCTCTTAAGGTGTCCTACCAAAATCTGTTTTCATGTTTGAAACAAAACAAATATTCAATACATTTACCAAATAAAGGTAATAATTCTATAGGATCAAAATAATTACTACTGTAAGGTCAATGCCTGTTCTTCATTTTATTTATGTGTACATACACACAGAGACACACACACACACACACACACACACACACACCTCTTTTTTTTTTTTTCCAGTGGCAAAGCACAGGTGCAACAATTTGTTATTTACATAAGAGGAAGAGAAGGAGTGTTCGGACGTGAGTCAGACTATTGACTAATGAGGCAGTCCCCTGAGTACTTGTGAGTCTACGGTCCAGCAACTGGCATGTGTTTTACCAGGGCCACTTACACTTCTTGATAACTAGATCTAATTGTCATGCCCTGTTGATGCAATTGACTAGTGTGAGGTTCTACAGAATGTCAAGATGATGAAGGTCACTGAGGATAATACCACCAAGAATATAATCACTACGGAAATTGAGAAATACACCTTCACCAAAATGTAGACTGGATACCAAGTGTTTATTACATTAAGAGAAAACGTCAGATAAACAAAATGTAACAGAGTTTATTTGATGGAAAAAACCAGTTCAGGACTGGGCAGTCCCAAGGACCAGATCGGTACAAAGAGACTCTGGAGCTGCCACATGGTCAGATGACAGAAAAAGGAAAGTGACATACAGAAAATGAAAGTGAGGTACAGAAACAGCTGGATAGTTATAATCCAGTCTTTGCCTTATTTAAGCATGGTTTAGACAGTTGGCTACCTGTAACGGCTGAACCATGGATCCAGGGATTACCTGAGGCTTGACTAGTTGCTACAAGAGTAGGTTACAATACACAATGGAATATTACACAGTCATAAAGAAGGACAGACATATGGACTTCACAGAAACTTGGATGGATTTTGAGTCGATCATATTCAGTGATCTATCACAGAAACAAAGAACAGAGTACCATGTGTGGTCGCTCATAAGGATGCCTTGAACAATTATAATACTGTAAGAAAGGGATTGGCAGTGGTGGGAAACTGTCAGGGGAGGGGGATGGGACTGGCAGTTGAGGGAAACTGCTAGGGGAGGGAGGGGCACACCTCATCAACAAGGGTACCTGCACAATCAACGTTTGTATACCGAACCCTGAATTGTAACCCACATCCTTATAATAAAAAAAAAGAGTAGGTTACAAACTGTTTACACATCCAGTTGGGTGATAGTTCACAATGTATGGAGAAAAATATAGGTCAAACTTAAAACAGGTAAGGCAATTGCTTTTGACTAAATTTAATTTAACAATTTTCCCTGTGGAAAGAGGCCAACCTCTCAACATTTTGGTCAAAATTCATGTCTCTCTGTCACTAATATCAATCGTCTTACTTGCTTTCAAATCTCACTAGGAAATAGCGAAATAGTGGGTTTTGTAAGGTGAGAAGAAGGAAACTCAACAATTTAAAAAAACTGATTGGTTCATGTCAGATTACTTCAAGTTACTTTTCTTTGTAAGCATTAGAGCAGAGGAGACTTCCTTATTACGCTGGAATTTCCTGATTTCAGAGGAAAAAAACTGGTCTGTGCCAGGATATATCTACTTCCTCAAAATTTAAGTTTGCTTGCGTCACATTTAGCACAAGTGACTCCTTTTTGCTTTAGTCTGGTCTGTTGGGGCCTAGGCTGTGAGCTCTGTCCAAAAATGATGGTCTCCCATTATTTTGTTAAAAAACGTTTGTCTTTTGGTCAGACTCTCGCTCAGATGAAAGGGTGACCACAATTTAGAGCTTTGATGCTACTCTCAGTTACGATCATTTTGGGTTTCTGGTATCTACATGCCATTCATAGGTTATGGCGTCCTCATGATCACACGTTTTTAGGAAAGATATCCCACCTACAATTACGATGGGATGTTTCACTTTCTTTCCCTTGCGATAGTACGTCATAATCTTATGCAAACCCTCTGGTTTCTACCAGGGTTATATTACTGAATTAAATTGGGATATTATCGTGACCACTAGCCCTATTTTATTTGAGTCTTTGAGTGTTAGTGATAATATTGCTTCCAAAGTTTAATCTTGGCTGAGAAGGAAAAACAGTTTTATGGACTTACGTTTGACATTTTCTACCATAATGACTCTTACTCTGTAAGTTAAGGTTTCTACTAAAACATAAATATATCCATCATAAGTGTGACCTTGAGGTCAGGAGAAGTAATCATAGGTTGAGTCTGCTGACCCATTTGGTCCACTGATGGACCAAGAACAGAATCTGTCTGGTCTTCATTAGCTTTCACTCTAACAGGTATTGTGATAGGGTTTAGAGTCTCCATTACTAAAGTAGTTCAAGCTTTGCAACTCACATGATTTACCATGCTATTAAAAGTCTAAAATTTTTTTTTTTTGAGTCGGAGTCTCACTCTGTCGCCCAGACTGGGGTGCAGTGGCCGCTCCCGGCCACCGCAGCCTCGACCTGCTGGGCTCCGGCGATCCTTCCGCCTCAGCCTTCCAAGTAGCCGGAACTACAGGCATGCACTACCACGCCCGGCTAATTTTTTTGATTTATTGTAGAGATGAGGTCTCGCCAAGTTGCCCAGGCGGTCTCGAACCTACGAGCTCAGGCAATCCACTCACCTCGGCCTCCCAAAGCACGGGATTACAGGCTGAGCCACCGAGCCCAGCTTAAAGTCTAAAATTTTATTTCCCTTAAAAGTACCAATCAATGCCTATAAACCGACTTGATCTGGAAACATTATAGTGACCTTTTATTTATCGGTTTCTGTATTTTTCGGGTTATATAATTCATCATCGACTGCCTGTCCTGCTCACCCTGGAATGCCATGATCTATTAGTCATCACCATAGACACCTGCGGGTCAAGAGTAATCTAATTGCACCCAGCTTTCACTGCCATTGCATGGCTAACATTCACCCTACCTATTAGAAGTGCAGCTCCAAAGAGGCAGGTTTCTAGCATCTCCTCCTTCCAGTTCTGGAAAGAGGTCATCCTCACCAAGATACTTAAAGATACCAGGGATCCCTTTTGAGTGCGTTGTCTAGTGTCTTAGTGAAGAGAACATCCCGGGGAACAGTCAGGTAGTGGATTCTCTCCTCTTAACATGGTAAATACATTTTATCAGGACCCTCCCTCCACTGAGCTTTTTTACTTCTTCTGCCAAAACATCTTCATCTCATTTACCTTGACCCTTCTAATGTCCCAGCTTCAAGGAGGCATTCTAACAGCCAGTAGTACTGCCTCTAGGTATATTTCCAGAGTGTTAGACTCAAGTCTCAGGAAATAATTTATGTTAATAAGTTATCTCTCATCTTTTCCTACATTCTGCCGGTGTCTCAATGCAGCATTCTCAAGATCCACTTCCACGTTGTTTTCCTAGGTCATATGAGCACAGGTTAGCCAGTGCCTGTGATTCTTTTGTTGTATAATGCATTTCTTCATGGAGTAGGGTTTGCATTTTCTTCCTGTCTATGCTAATACCTGACTTTCATGGTAGTGCAATGAATAAAGGTAAGAAAAGAAAGAAAAGCATGACCTTACTTCAGGTGTGGTCTTAGCATTGTTTCTAAGCAATGGGAAGCTATTCTCTTCTATAAAAGAAAAGAGGTCTGCTTCAACTGTCTGGAAGAGAGCAGGAGAATCTGGGAGTTCATGATTTTCCAACTTCTAGAGCCAAACATCCTCAACTAAGATTTCAGAGTGCCTCTCATTTCCTGACACAGATCTGACCTGGACCTAGAGGACTTGATGAGTCTGTGCTTTCAGTCTCCTGGCAGTTCTGTTACCCTCGCAATTAAAGTGATGGAGCTGACTGTTTAAAAACAATCATCATCAGCCCTGAAGGCATAATTGCCTACATAATGTTCAAGTCCATTAGGTATGGCCTAACCCAACACTTGACTCTCAATGCAAGCGTACCATGTATCAATCCAGTTGTGACAGGCAGAGGAATTGCCCTAACTTTGTAGATGATGATACACAAAGGCTGACAGACCAGGTCTGGAAAAATGGATTTTTACTGGTAATTCGAGGTGAAAAGGATGGGGCGGCTTAGCCTGACCTAACAGCATGGGTTGAGAATTGGGAAGTGAAGAGATTATTAAAAAAGGAAGAGATGACTATTGACAGGTAAAGGCCAGGGCTTTCCTCTGTGCTGAATGATCGAGCTATCATTGCACACCAAGAAAAGGAATCAGAGTGAAAAGAGTTTTTAAGGTTTGCTAGGTCTGGCAGTTTAAACTGTCAAAGTCATTGCAAGGACTGAGAATGTTGAAGTCATCAAGGAAATAAAAATGATGCCAAATAGATTTATACCTGATTAAATATGAATTGGATTAGAAAAGGCATAAACAGACATTTTACTAACTGAGCCAACTGAACCACATGAGAGGGTTCAGAATGGAAGATTTGGACTAATAGTTCCTGTAATAAGAAGACTTTTTATAAGTAGTAACTGAATTCCCTTAAACAGATACCAAAATATATGGGTTGAATAATGAGCTGGCTTGCATTTTCTTATTTAGCAACAGAAAACAAACAGAGCAAACATACCATTTTTTAAAAAGCAAAATAATAGATACATTTGAACACCTACTAAACTCTAACTGCTGGGGAATCACAATCCAGAAAATCAAGCTCCTGTGTGCATTTTAGTGGGAGAACACAGACTATTAAGTATTTGAATATCACTTGAGATAAATGCTAAGGAGAGAAAAATAAAGGAGCATAAGAGACTACTGTTTTATCTGTTGAGGACTCAGGGAGGACTTCGCTGCTGATTTTTCATTTAAATGCTGAACAGAAGAAGTGTATGAACTATATCAACCAACAGATGATCCATACACATCTATCTAGCTATATATACACATAAATACGTATATATACATTATCTTCAAGAAAAGGAAGAATGAATCTGAATAATCAATCTGTTTTAAAAAGCTGAATAACACACGTAGTAGCTTTTACTATGTCCACAGAATTTTATCAATTTTATCAAGAGAATATAAAAACGGTCTGAAAAAGTCAGTATATTCTATAAACATGTAACCAGTGTTCTCTGATTAACATGTAATTCACCTAGACATTAAAAACAAACAAACACACTTCTCCCCAAGCTTTTAGAAATTAGAAAACACTTGTAAAAAATTCTTGGATCCTTGAGAAAATTAAGATTGCAATTAAGTCTATTGTAGTCTATTTTGTAATTAGCAGTAGTTAGAACACTGTGGGCTGTAACTATGGTTAAAATTTACAGTTACTTAAGTAACTTCAACTATTATTATTAATCTCAAAATAAATTAAGAAACATTTATCTCAAGAGACTGAAAGAAAGCAAGAGGAAAAAGATGAAAAAATAAGAAGAAGAAATTGACAAAAAGACAGAAATTAATGGCTTAGGCAATATAAAAAGTGAAGTTTCTCGTAATTTCACTATTCATATACCAGGAATATTTATAAAAATGTAAAATTCAGGAACAAGAATTGTGATAAAACCACGATAAGTTATATTTCTAAGATGTCTAAGGGACCTTTGCATAACTTCATTTGAAATGTGATTGCACATGAAAATATAAGTTATATAATTGCCTTATTAAACATATTCAGTGGTATTAAGCATGAACAATGAGAGAGTGATAGGAAAAAATCGATAGAAGCATGAAAGGTAGTTACCAAGTAAATTTTCTTCTAAAGGAACTAACCTCATATTAATATATAATGACATTGTATGAAGATCAGAGGTATGTATAACTTGTAAACTATTTAAAACCGCTACAGCTTGGGAGTCAGACAAATATTCAAATCCTAGTCTCTCAAAGAAAGATTTTTCACAAATTTTTTGATTTTGCATGAAAAAGATCCTTTCTACTGATTTCATTTCCTTTCCACCAGTTTCCTTCCATTCCAAATACATAACCACCCATGTCCTCATAAAGGACAAAAGGTGACATGGAGACACTTTAATATGTGAAGGGAACCAGCCTTGGAAAGAAAGCGACTTTTACCCTTGGCTCTGAGAGTTTCATCTTGTCTTGTCTTTACTGTTGATTCAATAACTATTTAAGTGCTTTTAATGAATAGACACCATTCTCAGTGCTGCAGTGCTCCCCAAAGAGAAAGGGGTTGAAGAGTGCTTAAGTTGTATGGACTACCAAGAGATAATCTATTCCTTTGCTCTTAAATTAGGGACATGTAGTACGCTTATGTCTTGTGACTTAGAACGAGGAATTGCGGCTGCGTAGTATTCCATCGTGTATTTGTAACACATTTTTTTAATCCAGTCCTCTTTTAATGGACAGCATGGTTGGTTCCAGGTTCTTGCTCTTGTGAATACTGCTGCGATAAACCTACGTGTGCAGGTATCTTTGTTATAGAGTGATTTGAATTCTTCAGGTTATATTCCCAGTAGGGGGATTGTGGGGTCATATGGGAGGTCAATATTTAGAGCTTTTAGGAATCGCCACACTGTTTTCCATAG
>NW_007022154.1:698351-821777 GCF_000164805.1 Carlito syrichta
TATCATACTACTATAAGAAAAGGATTGACAGTGGCGGGAAACTATGGAGGGGGGCAGGGAGGGGAAGGGAGGTGGGATTAACGGTAGTCAATTCTGTCTGGGGACGGGGAGACACCCCTTATCAACAAGGGTGCCTGAACGATGCGTATTTGTATACCTAACCCTTAACTCTACCCCACAATATTAAAATAAAAAAATATTGATAAAAAAAAGAACAAGGAATTGTGGCTCAAAATCCAAAGGATAATAATCAATTCCACTCTTATGTTACTAGAAAGTCTATTAATCACAATGCTAGTGGGAAGGAGCTGGCATATGCAAATTGTGTAATTGGGAAAATTTTTAAATGGGAGAAAAATTAAAAATTAAAAACAGAGCAATCATGTGATCCAGCAATTCCATTACTGGACATACAACCAAAGAAAGTGAAACCAGTATTTCTAAGTGATACCTGCTTCTCATGTTTATTGTGATATTTTTGGCCATAGTCAAGATATAGAATCAACCTAAGTGTCCTTCCATGGATGAACAGATAAAGTAAACGTGGTATGTGGATGGAATGGAATACTGTTCAACTTTAAAAAAACAAATAAATCTTTTCATTTTGTGACAACGTGGTGAACCTGGAGGTTATTACATTAAGTGAAATAAGTCAAGCACAGAAAGACAAATACTTCATGATCTCACTTATATGTTGAGTTGAAAAAAAAGCTCGTAGAAGCAGAGAGTATAATAGTGGTTATCAGGGCTGAGGGTAAAGAGAGGTGGGGAAAATGTTGGTCAACAGATACAAAATTTCAGTTACATTGGAGAAATAAGTTCAAGAGATCTATTGTACAACATGACTATGATTCACAATAATGAACTGCATTTTGAAAATCACAAAAAGTAGATTTTAAGTGTTGTTATCACGAAAAATGATAAGTATGTGTGGTAATGAATATGTTAGTTTGAGCTAATCCACAATGTATACCTAGTTTAAAACATCACGGTGTACACAATAAAAATATATGTTTTGTCAGTTACAAATAAATACATAAGTAAGCAGATACCAAGAAAAAAAGACAAAGGAAGAAGGGAAGGAAGGAAGGGAGGAGGGAGAGAGGGAAGCAGAGAGAGAGAGAGGAGAAGAAGAAAACAAGGAAGGAAGGAAGGAAGGAAGGAAGGAAGGAAGGAAGGAAGGAAGGAAGGAAGGAAGGAAGGAAGGAAGGAAGGAAGGAAGGATTTACAAAGGGTTTAGAAAAAGTACTCAAGGGTGGTGCGGTACCCTGAGACTATTGCACATCCATGAACACACCTGTATTTAAAGGTCAAAGGGCAGGAACCATCACCAGAACCTGAGTCAAGAGGAATAAGGCAGAGCCCCTGAATAGAGTTATGGTCCTCTGCAGACAGATCCGCCAACCTGCAGGAACATGGGAAGAAGAGAGCAGGGGAAATGGATACCTGGACCACACCACTCCCGTATCCTGTTGATGCCTCCCATGAGTCAAACAGAACCAAAAGTCGGGGGGGGGGGGCAAGATCATCCATCAATGCAGTCTGTATGGGTCTGCCACCAAGTTCACACAGCTAGTCAGACTAGCAGCAGAGAGTGGATCTGGAGGGGCAGACAGGATATCCCAAATAGAAATGATTTTGGAGATTTTGTGTTTTACTTATGATGTAGAACCTGCTACAATGGATATATTCTGGAATGTACCATAAGATTTTTTCTAATGTAGCAAAAACCAAAAATTGGCATAAAAAATATAGTATGTTAATATTTATAATTTCATGGGAAGACTGTCATGCCTGCTTGACCACATGATTTAGCTCTGGAACCGGCTTCTCCCTTTCTAAGTACTGGTCCTTAGACGTACTCTCTGGCTCTTCCACACTAGGCTCATTTGTAACATTCACAGAGCCTGGAGCAGTAGAAAGGAGACCCACATACCATATGTCAAATATTCAAAAGTTGCATATCAAGCTAACGAGCTGTTAAATAAAATCTGTTCAATCCTCTATTCTTGACAAGTATATCTTCATAATTACAAAATTGAAAGATATGTTCAAAGGTTTAGCTTTTATATGACTGAAAGTTGGCAAAATACCAAAGATGAGTGAATTTACTTATTACTGTGCTTGTCTGGTGTTTTATAAGTCAACAGTCTTTGAATGAGTAATGAAATAAAGATATACATAATTAATAAATAATTATTATGCCTTGATCCTAGTAAAAGCAATTATGTTTATAAATAAATAAATGAGTAATAAATAATAATGCCTTGATCCTAGTAAAAGCAATTATGTTTATATGACCAAAATTTTCACCTCATTGATATGTTATTGATAGGTATGATTTAAAGTCTTAAAAAAGAAATATAAATGCAGTGAAAACATACACAATTATATTTTATATTGTAATTAAAGTATTTTTATTGTTAACAACTTTTATAATTAATAACTATATAATACAATTTAAAATATATTTTAAATAATATTAAATTTTGTATATATTCTTAAAAATAACTTTTCTTCTAAAATATTCAAAGCGTGTGTTAAAATGAAAAGGTAAAATGTAAATTACAATTAGTAAATATCACAATTTAAATCAGAATCATTTAAACAAAGATGAAAATTTAATGTATATTTTGAAAATCTAAACTTTGCTAACTTTTTTGTAAGATAAAACTGTTAGAAGTTTAGCATTCAATTTTTATGTATTTGACAATGTAAAGAATCGGTATCAAGATTCTTAATTGTCTTTCTACACCTTGATATTTAGATATTCAAAGTGTTAATAGCTCTCAGAATTATGCAACTGTCATGAATCCCTGCAGGGTCACAGATTTAAACATGAAGCAAAAAAAAAAAAGAAAAGAAAAAAGAGAAAGGAGTCTCAGCACTACTGAAGAAAGAATAGTTTGTTAGTTGATAATTTATTGCTTTCATGCTATTTCAAGAGATTTGATGAGGTGATTAATTGCCTTTGTGAAGCAGTTTTGCCCTTCAATTACTCTGTCTACTCTGAGGCAGCATCTGTCCCTTACCTTGGTCGTGATCCACATCAAAAGATCACTACATTTTGACTTAGCAGACCTGACACAAGAACAAAGTACAGAAGATGCAGAAATGTGTTTTGAGGGGGCATGAAAGGTGTTAGTCATGGATGCAAATGTTCAGGATCATAAAATGCTGTGCCTTCTTGATCCCAGCTTCTGAGTGAAACACCCAGGTGTTTGTGAAAAAATTCTGTGTACGAACTTGTTTTCTGTATAACCAACATGGACCCCCCACCTGCTCATAATTAAGGTTGGTTCTGCTTGACCCTTAGGAAGAAAATAAATATTTTTAATAGTAAAAAAGATGTGCATCCAAATATACATGCCTATATCCATCCATGTTAACTTATATCCCTACTATGCTTCTAATGAGCTGTTCGCACTATTTTTTTTATTAGTGTACAGATACAGATTTATCTGAGAAATATGCTTAACTCTTCAGACATAAATCTTATCAGGCAATTCTTACAATATTAATAAAAGGCAACTGTGCAATGAATTTCTATCATAAGCATGTTCTTGATTCAGTTCAACTAGTCATGTTCTTAAAGAGCTATAAAGATGGAATACATCATGTCAACTGTAATCTCTACTGGTAATTGCCCAGAGCCCAAAGTCCCTCTCCTAGTTACAAAATCATGGGCTAGCTTGTTTAAGAAGGAAAATGAATTCATTAAGCACTGTGGGAAGATTCAGCTATTACAAAACTTTTCGTTGCTGCTGTTACTAAAATTGCATTCTCCAAATTTAGTACTTACTCAAAGTTCATATGTTTAGAGTTACAACTAAAAATTTGTGTCTGTGTCTCACAGTGTTCAAATTAGTTTACTCTAAACAAAATAAAATTGTCTTTTTTTTTTTTTTTTAGGAAAAAGCTACAACAGATGTCACAGCTTCACATTTCTCTCAGAGAGAAAATTTATAAATTATTTAAAAATAAATAATCTCAGATATCTGTGTTTCAATATTTAAAGTTATAGACCACAACTGCAAACAGTTTGATTTTTCTAAGTCTCTAAATGTTAATGATAAAATTTTGTAATTTTCCAAACTTGAGTTAAAACTGTGATCCCCATCCTTCCTATAGAACTACAGCAAACAGCATGGACTAATTATTTTTAAAAGAAAAAGAAAAATACGACAAAATGTATCACTTAATCATAATTTTATGTATGTATAAAATAATTGGTTCTTTAGCTGTGGTAAGGAATTGACTTAATCTTGAATCCTGAACGTGAGTTGCTTAAAAATGTACTTTTAGTTTAGAAGGTCATTTGGGGATTTGGGGTTGACCCAAATTTTCTATTAAAACTCTGCTGTTTCTCTGGTTTTACTCATTTTTATGAGAAAAAATTAAACTAAGGGAAAATAGAACTGATATGATGTAAATTGCAATCTATAAATCTCAAAATCTTACTGGTGACGGCGGCACAAAACATAAATTATACCCATGAATGCAAACAGTTGGAACAAAAACTCAGAGTTCATGACCAGTAGCTGTTTAAAGTCCCTCTGTTATGTAATGAAAGTGGGGAGGAGAAACAGGAGAGAAAAAACTCTTTAGTGTGGATTTCCTTACAACAAATCAAGTGTCCTAGACTCCTGGGCATTTGTGATGTGTGTAATACATCACTGTTAATCTCACACACCCTGCAATGGCCGAAACAGATTCATAGTGTTTCAACACATACCGGATGGTGCTGGACAAATAAAGACTATCAACAGCTGACCGTATGTATGATCCCAACAAAACACACTTAAAATAACTCAAGTTTCCATTTAAGAATTATTACTCTACTAATTAGGGTAAGATTGTATGGGGTTTACATGATTTCTTTGTCCATTTTATTCTCTAGTAGTGGTATTTCTTGAAGGTTTGGAAAACTGGTAACGACCTAACCAAATCTGTCCAGCATTTCTGATTTGTTTGGCTTTCAAAAATGAATTTATCAGTGAAGAATGCCTTTAGATAGTACTATGTTCTTCACAGTACCCTATTTTGTAATACCAATGTCATGGAAAACTTCTGGCAACTACCTTTGAGCTTTCTTTTTCTTACCATTCCTTCTATTATTTTTTAATGAAATCCTATTGTCTGTCAATGTATGTATGTATGTGATGCCTATATTAATCTATCTATTTGCTCTAATTCTATCCTTAATGATTTTTAAAAGTTCTTTCCTTATACTTGACCTTGAATTATGGGTGAATGTATCATCCTGTCCTTCACTTCTCTGATTTTCTCTTTGAAAATGTCATGGTGAGAGTATACTATCTACAAAAGTCTTTTATTTCAATGATTTTAATTTTTATTTCCATGATTTCAAATTATTTATTTTTCATGGACATCTATCTTTGTTTCATTGACATCTATTTTTTTCCCCAAACAACGTTTGCGGCTTTTATTTTACTTTGTCTCTGAAAGAATATTAAATTCTCTGGAATGCCCTAATCCAGAACCTAGTCTTCTAATGGTGATCAAGTAGCCTCGGAGAGTGAGTCTATTGCAAATCGTGTAGATACCCAAAAGGGAATTAGGCCCAGAGTACTGACTTTGAGGCAATCCCTGTTTCCCTTCTAAATATACCACACTGTATTTGCTACAAACCCTACATAAAAACACTTTTAGCCCCTGCTTGTACCATGTAAATCAAAATTTCCATATCCCTTGTTCTCAATGCCCACCTCACTCATTTTCTGAGTTTGTTAGTCCAAATTTAGGGATAAACTTCATAACCAAATTTTGTTCTTGATCTCACCACCGACTCCATTCATGGTGATGAATTTAAAAGAATCTTTTAATATGTGAATATATACAAACATTTATTTCTAAGGAAGTCCTTATTTAACGGTCAATCCTGAGAATTGCCTATAACAGTCTGCATTTGTTTTCTAGAACTACCATGGCAAAATGTTTTAAGCAGGTGGCTTAAAACCACAGAAATTTCTTATCTTGCAGCTCTGGAGGCTAGCATCGCAAATCAAGGTAGGGTTGGTTTTTTTCTTTTCTTGGTAGAAAGCCATCTTCTATGTTTCTCCATGTTGTTTTTTCTCTATGGATGCCTCTGTGCCATATTTTTTTCTCTTTTTATGATGACACCAGGCATATTGAATTAATACCTACCCTGATGACTTCATTTTACCTTGATTACCTCTATAAAGACTATCTCCAAATAAGGCCACATTCTGAGATTGGACTTTAGGAGTTCAACACATGAATTTGGTGGGAGACACAGTTCAACTCATAATGCGGTCCACCCAGAAAATCATTTCTTAGGTGCCAGAATAACTAGGAGTTTATGTTTGCAGATAGACTTAATACATCCCAACTCTAAACTCTAGGTTATTTAGAATGTATTTTTCCACCCGTTTGTGGGTAAAAATTGTGTATTTCATTTTTCTTGGTCTGGAAAAATGCCGGCGGATGTTTTAAAATATAATTCATGAGTCAACAGAGCTTCAGAGTTAAATAGTCATTGCAGACCATTTATCCATTCTACTGTGCATTTCAGCAATATATCCTTAACACAGTACTGGAAAGTAGTAAGCCGGACAAATATACTACCCTGGAGTAGTGCTTATGGCTCTAACAAGAATCAGCCCATTAATCTTTTTGAGGACTTCTGATGAGTATATAGCCCTGCAGTTATTTAAAAAGGTATAACTGGGCAAACAGAATCTCTAACCCTTGCTACAAATAGCTCCCCTTCCAAAGGCTTCTTCTACCAATCCCATAGATGTGATAACAACCCTTCTTCAAATATTTGAAAATCTTCAAGCAAACAAAGCATTTGGTTGAAGGAGACTTGTTGAAAATATCTTATGTACACCCAATTTTTCTATAAACCCAACTCATCGCCATGAATTTTGTTGTTTTGGAAGGCAATCACCTTTAGCAATAAAAATAAGCCTGATCTACTTTGTGTATGTTAATCTGTCAAACATTTGAGAATACCTTTATGTCTCTTGTACTTCACCTTTCTGAAGACACTCGTTTCCCCTCTTTCTCCCCCCCAATAATCTCTGTGTGGCAGTTTCTGCTCCATTCAGTCTTTTTTAGAACTATTTTAGTATGTTTCCATAGTGTGGATTCCAGCAATGTTATACATTGATCCAGAAAAAAGCAGCTTGACAAATAAATGAAGTTATTATCAATACTAGATTTATAAAGTGTGATAGAGCATATGGTGTATTGATAAAATAAAATATTCCAGATTTGTTTGATTTATATATAAAAAGTTCGAGTGTTGCTTAGAAGGATGGGCAGGAAGAAAGCCTTAGTGCAGGCTAAACTTAGTACATCTGACCTCTAAGCCTTCGTGTTATGCGAGTAAAACTGATGCTGTCTCTTACAGGCAGTGTCAGCACCTTCAGTGTTTCATGGTACAGATGGATGAGTCTGAAGCCCAAACAAGTTAATTAATGACAAAACTAACATCAGACTCAAGCCTACTGAATTTAAATCATTGTTTAATTCAAACAAGATGAGTTAGGTCTAAGACTGTGTATTTTTTTTTTTTAATGGCTACTCTGACACTATTTCAAAGGGCATTATGATGGAAACAGAACATGTGATGTATGGACTCTTTTTTTTTTGAGTTGGAGTCTCACTCTGTCACCCAGACTGGAGTGCAGTGACTGCTCCTGGCCACCGCAGCCTCAACCTGCTGGGCTCCAGCAATCCTTCCACCTTAGCCTTCCAAGTAGCCAGAACTACAGGCATGCACTACCATGCCCGGTTAATTTTTGATTTGTTGTAGAGATGAGGTCTAGTCAAGTTGCCCAGGTGGGTCTCGAACCCGCGGGCTCAGGCATTTCACTCACCTCAGCCTCCCAAAGCACTGGGATTACAGGCTGAGCCACCGAGCCCGGCTGTTGTGTGGACTCTTGAAACATCACATCTTTTTCACAAACCCACAAGATACTATTTAAATTTTCATTTATCAACAAAGGACATTTGAAGTCAGTATCTTCATTTTTGCTTGATATTCACTCTGAGGATAATCTTAAATATCAGAAATGAAGGATAAAGTAGAGTTGGGAGATGGTTTGAGGGTCTAATTTGTAAACATTTATAAGTATTAACAGTACCTTCATACATATGCACATTTATAATGCATAAAAAGCTTAAGTGGTAAAGGTTTTGGTGGGATGTCCATGGCCTCAATATAAAAATGTTACCGTAAATACCATGTCTGTGTCTCTTATTATAAAATATTTTTTAAAAATGTAATGACTAGCCGGGCTCAGTGGCTCAGTCTGTAATCCCGCGCCTTTGGGAGGCTAAGGTGAGTAGATTGCCTGAGCCCGCGGGTTCAAGACCTGCCTGGGCAGCGAGACCTCATCTCTACAATAAATCAAAAAATCATCTGGGCGTGGTGGCACATGCCTGTAATTCCGGCTTCTTGGAAGGCTGAAGTGGAAGGATCGCCAGAGCCCAGCAGGTCGAGGCTGCGGTGACCAGGAGCGGCCACTTTACTCCAGTCTGGGCAATAGAGTGAGACTCCAACTCAAAAAAAAAAATATATATGTAATGACTATAATGTTGATAATTCAAATTATTATTTTTTTAAATAAAGGCTAGTCATTAAGGAAATATAAACTAAACCATGCACTTTTACTACCAACATCCTCCAGGATGGATAAAATGAAACAGAAAAGACAAGCTATTTTAGGATAACATTTTCTTGAGAAAGTGGAATTAAAATATGAATATAAGGAGAAAAAGGGCTATCGTATTTCAGGATATTGAAAATCTGGTTTATGTAGTGCTTAAATAATGATGCTTATCAAATTACTTTGGAATTCCTACTGTATAGATAAAACTAAAAGAGTGGGAATAGTGTTATTTAAAATGCCAATATTTGCAATACACTAAAAATACATTCTATGTTACCACTTAGTTTAAGATGGCACATCAAACATATCTTCATGTCTACGTAAAAATGTGAGAAAGAGTTTATAACAATTTAAAATTATTTTAAATGATACTCAGGCAAATACTTGCAATTGAGGCCAGAGTCCAGCCAAAAGCACTAGCCAGGCATAGCTTGGGAAACCTCCATCCACTTTGAAATGTTGGCCCTCTTCCTTATCATGCTCTCAACAGCAACTGTAACCCATCAGCTGCCTGTTTGAACCATGCGGTCAGATGCCCATGAATGCCGGAAGAGGCCTCCTTGGTATTTTACTGGCAATAACTCAAAGCTTATTAAAATCCAGATGGAGACGGACCTGCAGCATATTTAAACCCATATGCCCACATGGGTACTGTGCTATTTAATTGCTTGCATTTCAGTCATAATTCTTTTCCCTTGTCCTACTTTGATTTTCTCCAAAGTGTTTATGTAGGCTTTTAGCTGATGTCCCTCAGAATTATCTTTAAAAACCTGTTCTAATGCTCGTTTGTAAAGCACTTAGGTTAAGTTCTATGTAGAATGTTTTACTATTTTTATATTGGTGCTAAATGAACGTTGAACCATGAAGAGGCAATTGGGTGAGTCATTTGTGACTCTTTCTATCTTGCTCTATTAAATTAAAAATGTCTGGTTTTTAATCCAATGATATTTTCCTAAACACATTAAGGCTATTACGTACACATGGCATACCATCTCAGCAGTTTGGAGAATTTGTAAGAGAGTTCTGTCTTTGCAAGTATTGTGTCCATTAACTAATACCTAGAACATACCTCATGTTATTGAGTCAAGCCAGTAGTGCTATTTATGGTTTTAATAGAATGAAATTGTGAAGTAATGATAAATACAAACTATTCATTTCCCCAATGGCTAGGAACTCAAACCTCATAATTCTATACATAGTCATTGATTTTATCATCTGCTGCCCACTCACTCAATCCCAAATTTAAGTTCTACTTCCTCTCTTAAATCGTTACAGTGGACCAGGGCTCTCCTTTCTATTAGTTCCTGTTTTATTTGAAAGTTCTTGACGCTTACTTTACACTTAATCTTGTATTCTCCTGAGTTGTTATTTGCTGCTTCCTGTCTGTTTTATCTCTCAAATTTACAAGCTTCTGGAAACCAAGGGGCATGTCCTATTCTTCTGTAGCCATGTGGTACCTGTGTGGTTTATGCCCTGCAAACTTTTTGCAAAGGTGCTATGTTGAGTGTGTTTTTACAGAGCAGTATTTATTTCTATGATAGTTCAGACTCTGCTGTATTGTCATTGTCCACTTACTATTCTTCTTTTGATGGCATGCTTTTTTGAGAGTCTGTCTGCACTTGTGTTTGTAAATTTTTTTTCCTTCTTTATATTGCTAGTACTTAGTCCCAGAGATATACAGATGGACCATATTTGTTTCTCAGATATTTACACAGTGAAGGAAAAAGGCAGCCATAGGACTTTGATAGATTTACTGTCTCACTATTAACAAATTATCGAGTCTCCTTGAATGTCTCATTGACTGACTCTTTTCACTATGACCATATGGGATGTTTAGTTAGTAGGTAAAATCTTTCTTAATATAGAAGGAGAAGCAATTCCTTTTTAATTTTTAAAACTCTGATCTAATTCCTTCCCATTTCTCACATGGCATTAATTGAAGATATATCTTAAGGTAAATTCAAAGTCTTAAATGACTCACAAACATGTGGTAATAAGAATGCTGTCATTTAAAATATAATAGAAAAACTTACCTAAATATCATTTTAATAAAACTGCTATGAAACAACAGACAAAAACTATCTGCAATGAACATCTAGGATAGTTTTTTACTAAAACTGTATATTTTTAAACCCACAGAAAATTAAAAGTAAACAGTTTTTTAAAAAGTGAGAGAAGAAAATTGCTAGACACAAACATACTTAACCACAGTTGGAAATTATAATTAACTATAATTGAATTGGTAGGTAGGCAAGTTGTCTTTATCCGAAGTGCGATAAAATTTGAGAGGCAAGCTAGGCATGGTGTCTAATTCCTGTAACCCCAGTACTTTGGGAGACTGAGGCGAGAGGATTGCTTGAATCCAAGATTTCGAGACCAGCCTAGGCAACGTAGCAAGATTACCATCTCTAAATAATAACTAAGGTAAACAAACTTTAAAAAAATTCTGTAATCTCAGAACTTCGAGAGGCCAAGACAGGAGGATTGCTTGAACCCAGGAGTTCAAGACCATCCTGGGCAACATAGCAAGACCTTCCCTTAAAAAAAAAAATTGAGAGGCATAAAGGTTTTATCTACATGGCGATACATGTTATTGATGTGCTAGGGAACCGGGATTGCAGACTGATATATGTCCCTCAGTGTCCCCTGAATCATAACCAGGCGACTGAATGATGACCTACGTGCTATCTGTGCTACCAGATAACTAAATCCTCCCTCCAGTGCCTGAACCACGTTCTTGATGGAATCTACAACACCATTTTGCACTCAGCAATTTCATTCTCACATCTTTTTTGAGGAAAAAGATCTTCACATATTTATCTTTGCATCCCCAGAGACTAGTACAGTGAACGATACTGAACAGGGTTTTTACAATATCACATAACACTGACACAGAAAACCACACAAAACAACTGTGTAGCTTAATAAATTAGTAACAGACAAGCCTCCTCTCTTGCCTTTTACTTACGATGTATTTGCTGAGGAAACCAGATCTTTGATCTGTGCAGTTTTTCATAGTCCTGATTCTGTGGATTGTGTTTCCATGGTGAAGTTTAACATTGGCCTTTGGATTTCCTGAATATTGGTGACTGAGTTGGGTGTATCGTCTTGATAAGATTCTGTTTGATGATTTTGGCAAAACTACTTTACGGGTGGTATGATTATTCATCAAGGCAGGAGCTTTGTATTGCTGGTCGCCTTCTCTTTATAAGACTTTGTAGAGTGATTCAGTGATGTTGCTCTGAGGGTTTTAAAGTTGAAAACATTTTGGTTGACTCATTGAAGATTCAACCTTGGCAACAACTAAAAAATTTATTTGTTGTGTTCTTCCTAGTTTGAGGCTCTTACAAATAGTGTTGCCATAAATATCCTTATAGACATCTTTTGGGGAATATATGCTCAGATTTGAGTTGTTATATACCTAGGGGTGAAGTTGCCAGGCCATACAGTGTATTCAGGTTTCACTTTGATAGCTAATGCCAAGAATTTTGTCAACATGGTTGTACCAATTTACTTGTCCAATATAGTATGACTTTTACCAGTTTCTCTACATTCTGATCAATAGTTAGCATAGTATTTTTTTAAATGTTAAACAGTTTAGTGGGCATGCAGTAGATTTTTTATTTGGAATAGTCATTTACATATCCCTCATGACTAATAAACTCTTCTTCATATGTGTATTCGCCATTTAGTATCTTCTTTTGTGAAGTGCTTTTTCCAGACTTATCTTTTTTTTCTCTAGAGTTTTCTTTTTCTTATTAATTTCCGAGGATTTTAATTTTAATTTTTTGGAAATACAAATTGCTTCTTAATTTTTATCCTATCCCAAATTATTTTCAAACATATTGTATAGAACTCAAGGGAGGTTATGAAATAAAATTAAATGGTAGAATCAGAATGTGGAATATAATGCATCCACATAAAAAAATTTCAAAAATTTAATATAAACTCATTTATTTTAAAGTTCATTGGATGTATAAAAGTTCAAATATTATATAAAGTTTATAACTCATAGGTCAATATTCTAATAAATTAAGTTACGCTAGAAATGATCTTATTGTGCCTAGCCTTAGCCAGAAAGTTTTGCTTTAGTGGGAATATAATTTACTTGATAGAACAGTTTAGTTACCTGTGGCAGCATGGCCTCTTTTCACAAGGGAAGAGTACAGATCTTTCAGTGTTCCAGATGCTGATTCAATGCTCTTTGAGTTAATAGGAGATGAGTTTCATGGCACCTAATGCAACTTCCTGAAACCTAGAAAATGGTCATCTCCAGGCCCTAGAGCAGAAAGCACAATGATATTCCAAAGTGGCAGTGTTTTATATAGACTCCTATTATCAAACACCATAGAAGGGACTTAAGTGTAAGGCTCAAGGAAAAAAAAAATCTTGGTTTCAGTTTCTTCAGAATGTACAAAGATGCAGTCAGATTATGAAAATGGTCTTATTTTCATGAGTTGTCATTAAACCCCACTGGAACAAATATCCTATGCTTTTGTTAATTAGGACACTATATACAGCTTATGTGTGGGAAAGCAGGGACAAAAATTAGTCTAATCATACTGCATCCTTGCTTAAGGAGCAATTATGTAAAAGAAGATAGCTAGCATTTAATAGGTGGCAAACACTTAGTGCCCTGTATGTGTTTCATAATGACCCTATAGGAAGGCAATATCATTATCAACCCTAATACATACATAAATATATATATATATAGTGTGTGTGTGTGTGTGTGTGTGTGTGTGTGTGTGTGTGTGTGTGTGAAAATTGAAGTACAGATGGGTTAAGGTACTCACTCAAATTTACAAAGCGATTTGGAAGTTTTGAATGCCCTGTGCAACAGGTTTAACTGAGGTTTCCTTTTGTCTTTGTCTGCAAGCCATCTTTTTTGTGCCCTGGTGCTAAGTTGAATGTTGTTTCTCTAGGGACCCAGCATTTGCTTCCCCTCATGGGCAGCCAGGCTTAGACCTGTGACACAAGATCTGATGTTCCATCTTTTTCTATGTACACTAGAACTCAATAAAACATACCTCAAAGCAAAGGCTCTTCCTCATTTCCACAGTAAGTTTGGCTGGAGAAAATAGCCCTCATGGTTTCCTGAACACAGGCAGCTGGGGATGTGTCTTCAGCTCTCATTCCTAGAGGCTGTTGAAGACCAATATTGTTGGCATGTGTGTTATGAAACTCTAAACTCTCCTCACGTTTTAATATTCTGAACCTTGAAAACATTTCTTCCTACTATGTCTTTTCTCTGTGGAGACTATGTATTTTTTTTTTCTGTTTGGTGTTGAGCCTAGCAAGTTAGTTTCCTTCCCTAAACTCATCCTTTGTCCTGCAGGGAGCTCTTAGTACGAAGTGGAAAGTGGTCAAGACATTTAAAACAAATGTCTCTTGTAATATATATTCACACAGAGAGATAGATAGATAGATAGATAGATAGATAGATAGATAGATAGATAGATAGATAGATATGATAAGTTGCCCAATCCCAGAGGCCAAAAAGAGACAAAGTGGGTGGCTGGAAAGTGATTTTAGTTTGAAGTTTTGTTGTTGTTATTTAATAGAAAAATGATAATGCATAAAAGTAGAGGGGAATGTGTCAGTTGACACAGAGAGATTGATCATACAACTGAGAGAAAGAAAAACTGATAAAGTAAGTTTACTAGAAAGGAGAAGAGTGAACAGGTTACCAGGTATGACTGAAGTTGGCTCTTCCACTTATCAGAAGATAAGAAAGGAATGGGGAAATTCCATATGTGAATTTATATGGTGGATGGAGAGAAGATAAGAGGTTTCCCATGTTATCCCTTCTGCTTTGTCTATGAAGTAGGAGTTGAGCTAATCCATCCAGAGTAGAGGGATTGGGAGGCAGTGCTGACAAATTTGAGAGGCATCAAAGCATTTTAACAACGCCATTTCAAGTCAAGAAAGTGAATTACCAGAGGAACATAAGTGGAATTTACCATGAAAAGCATAAGAGGATTGTAGGCTGCATGCAGAATATGTTATGTAATTTGTACCCACTATTTGACTGAGTTTTAATAAACTGTATTATATGACCAGTTTTCTTTTTTTTTTTTTTCTTTTGAGTGGGAGTCTCACTCTGTCGCTCAGACTGGAGTGCAGTGGCCGCTCCCGGCCACCGCAGCCTCGACCTGCTGGGCTCCGGCGATCCTTCCGCCTCAGCCTTCCAAGTAGCCGGAATTACAGGCATGCGCTACCATGCCCGGCTGATTTTTTGATTTATTGTAGAGATGAGGTCTCGCTGCCCAGGCGGGTCTCGAACCCACGGGCTCAGGCCATCCACTCACCTCAGCCTCCCAAAGGCGCGGGATGACAGGCTGAGCCACCGAGCCCGGCTATGACTAGTTTTCAATGTGTTATCTATCAATTCTTCATATTTCAGTGCTGTCTTATGTTTCTTTGATAGAAGATGCTTGGAGGTCTATTAGGAGATCATTTTTGAATATCAAATATTATGTCCATAGCACTAATTGTCTTACAAAAAAGCAACCCATGATATAAGCCAGTGGTTGACGCCATCTGTCTCAATCAGTGAGAATTAATTCTTTGCTATTTGCTCTTTTTTCTCCTTTAAAGTCAAATTCAGTTCAAGAAAAATCTGCCCTTTACGGCTGGGATCTAATTCATAACCTTGTGTTTCCCTGTTTTGTTTTGAGCTGAGTTTCTGTATCTATTTCTGTTATGCTTAAATGGTGGTTATTACCAAGCTCCCGGCAAACCTCAGCTAAGTTCTGAAAAAGAGTTTTTAAAGCTTAGCACAGAGAAACAGCTAGGAGGGGCAAGGGTTGACTTTTCTGTTGCTTGCCTCAGCTCCATGAGCAGTGGGCCCAACGGATCAAGAGCTGGAAGTAACCCGTCTTCCAGGCCCAATGCCATGCCCCCTTTGCCATCTACAGCAGAAACAACAAGGCTGCGTTCAGGACTGTGCTTCCTAAGAGTTAAGGCCGCTCTCCTTTCAAGTTGAGGAGCAGATGGAGATGGAGTGGGGGAGTGAAGCAAAATTCTGTCATGTCCATCAACAGGTGAAACCTAAAAATTTCACTGGAAAAAGTTATGGAAGAAGGAACAGCTGCAGGCCCGTTTGGAGAAAGCCAGCAGAGCAGTTTCCATCTGGCATCTGTTCATCTGCAGATTTGTTTCCCCCTTTTTAAATAGAGCTTCAGCTGAAAGCCCCCTTTATTTAGATAACTCCGGGGCTACCAAGGACTTTGCAAGCCGCCAATGTACCCTCCTTATTCCCTCCCATGTACACCTCCTACCAGCCTATTACCGTGGAGCTCAGTGGAAAAAAAGAATATACAGAGATTAAAATAGCCGTAGTGCAAGGTGAGAATCTCCTGGCCACCTGTGCCCTCTTAGTCTCAATGAGAAGTGTCAGCCAGAGATGAATGTGCTGATGGGAAAAGCACAAAGATACACTTTTGTAGTCAACAGATAGGATCATGTCCATAATAGGCATTCCGTGAGCTATTTTGGTTTGGGAATAAATACATTTTTAAAAGAAAGAAGTAACGAATGCCTTATTCTGGAAGAGTAGGAAGACAGAACCGAGGCATTTTATCAAAGTTAAGATAATATTCTGGTACCTCGGGGTAGTACTGCCCTTAATGTGAAAAGTGTGAGGCTGAATATTGCACGAGCTCTTCAAGAAACAGTGTTGCCTAAGAATAACCTTGTTTAGCCGGGGTCAGTGACTCAGCCTGTAATCCCGCGCTTTGGGAAGCTGAGGTGAGTGGATTGCCTGAGCCCGCGGGTTCAAGACCCACCTGGGCAATTTGGCTAGACCTCATCTCTACAATAAATCAAAAACATTAACCCGATGTGGTAGTGTACACCTGTAGTCTCCAGCTACTCGCAAGGCTGAGGCGGAAGGGTCGCCGGAGCCTGGCGGGTCGAGGCTGCGGTGGCCGGGAGCGGCCACTGCACTCCAGTCTGGGTGACCAAGTGAGACTCCAACTCAAAACAACAACAACAAAAGAATAACCTGGTTTTAAAATCCAATGCATAGAAATGACTTGAGGCCGTGAAGGCACTCATCACAAAGTAAGATAGTCAACAAGAAAGCAGGAACAAAGATAAAGAATTTGGGTCTCCCTAAAAGCCCTTACAGCCCTATAATTTTTAGAATCAATGAAAAACAAAACAAAACAAAACATAACAAAAATCAAACCAAACCAAAACACCTCATTTGCTTAGATAAACTAGAATAAATCTAGATTTTTTTTTTTGTTTTACAGAATTGCATCACCATGAACTTAATTTTCTTTTTTTCATTTAGTATCTGAGATAGCACAATGATAAATTCATTATTGGATTCTTGGCTAGGCACAGATTATCTTTATTATTGCTAAAAATATAGGACGAGCAAGTAAAATAAGCAGATGACAAACAGCAAAAGAGTAAGTTTACTCAAAGAAAAGATTCCATACAGATACCAAATGCTGATATAGATTGACTTATGTAGACAGAATCTTCAAAGTCAATCTTTCTTCTTGAAAAAAAAGTTGATTTATAGTGACTTTGAGCGGATTCTCTACCCTAGGGAGATTAGAAATTAACTTCTTGCTTTCATTCTCTGCCAATAATATATTTATACTTTAAGCAGGTCAAACTTCAAGTCACCTCAATGAGGGCCATCAAGTTAAGCTGCCACATAGCTTTAATCAGTGGGAACTAAATAAGCTCAGTCCTCTGGACTGCTTCTCAATCTAGAGTGTCTTTCTTTCCTGCTTAGTTAGGATCATAATACTGCATCAATGGGAGAAGGAACAAGAGACAGGAACAAGAAAAATGAACAGCTCATACTTCATTTAGTCAGTACTTAAGGATGTACAGCAAGTTTATCAAATAATGATAAGTATCAGGTAGATTTTTTTTTTGTAAGAATTCCTCTTGGGAAGATTATTATAGTTATATTTCTATTGAAAAAGAGTTTTAGGGCAACTCCCTTGGGCCCCCTCCTGCTCTGGGAGCTTTTCTGTCCTTTCAATAAATCCTGCTTTCTAAAAAAAAAAAAAGAAAAGAAAAAGCTTTTTTTTTTTTTTTGAGTTGGAGTCTCACTCTGCCACCCAGACTGGAGTGCAGTGGCCGCTCCTCGACCTGCTGGGCTCCGGCGATCCTTCCGCCTCAGCCTTCCAAGTAGCCAGAATTACAGGCATGCGCTACCATGCCCAGCTGATTTTTTTATTTATTGTAGAGATGAGGTCTCGCTGCCCAGGTGGGTCTCGAACCCATGGGCTCAGGCAATCCACTCACCTCAGCCTCCCAAAGGCGCGGGATTACAGGCTGAGCCACCGAGCCCGGTTAGAAAAAGTTTTAATAAGTTATCTAGAGTGGTGACTAAGACTATAATTGCAAATTAAAGGAAAAAAATGTAGCTGGAAAATATTCATAGGAGAATAATGGTGCTTCTTTTTACCTGTGTGGTCACCCTATTTTGTGGAAAGAAACCATGCTTCTCAAACTTCACTATACATAGGAAACACCTGGGGATTTGTTGAAATGCACATTCTGCTTCAAAATGGCTTTGGTAGACCTTAGCGTATTCACTACTGAAAAGTTCCCCACGGATGCGGATAGAATACATTGACTTAATTTTCTCTGCACATTTTGGGGTAAACATTGTAAGAGAGTGGGTTATCCCATTGATAAGAGATCTGTTCTGCACACGATATAGCATAGTACAATTATTAAGGAGGTTCAATGGGCAATAAAGGTAACCAAGAATGTTTCAGCTGTTGCTTTGGTGTATGCAATGGAAAATCTACCATGGCTCATGCAATATATTCAATAAATGGTTTATAGCAAAACGAATAGATTCTCAGTTTTACATTCAGGTAGGCCTAGGAGGAAACAAAGATACAAGAGTAGGAAAGTAAGGAAACAAATGGCATCTGGATGGCAAAAACAAAGTTAATAACCAACACTTATTGAGCCTTGTCCCGTGCTAGTCCTAAGACTCTGCATTTCTTCCATTATCGTTTCATTGCCCTTTTACACGCAAGAAAACCTAACGTGTAAAGAGGTTAAGTCTGCACCTAGGTTTTCCAACTCTTAATTATAAAGCCCAAAGACTACATTCAATCTCTCTGCGCCTTTCTCTCTCCCTCTCTCTCTCTCTCTCTCTCTCCCCCCCTTTCCTGCCCTCTCTCTCTCTCTCTTCTTGTTTAGCCGAATTCTCACTCCATCACCCAGGCTGGAGTGCAGTGACATGCTCACGAACGCCCCAGCATCCACCTGCTGGACTCCAGCAATCCTTCTACCTCACCTTAGCCTTCCAAGTCACCAGAACCACAGGCGCATGCTACCACGTCTTACGAATTTTTGATTTATGGTGGAGACAAGGTCTCGCCAAATTGCCTGGACTGGTCTCGAACCCGCGGGCTCAGGCAATCCTCTCACCTCCGCCTCCCAAAGTGCTGTGATTTAGACTGAGTCACTGAGACCAGTCTACTGCACCTTTCTTATTATATCAATTGTTCAGGGTTCGTTTATGAGTGAGAACATGTGGTCCTAAACTCTTTGCTTCTGTGATAGATCACTGAGTATTATAGACTCTAAGTCCATCCAAGTTGCCACAAAGTTCAGGATTTTGTTTTCTTTATTGCTGCATAATATTCCATCCTGTATATGTACCACATTTTTTTAATCCAGTCTACTTTCAATAGGCAGCAACGGTCGGTTTCATGTGTTTGTTACTGTGAATAATACTGAGATAACTATGCGTGTGCAGGTATCTTTTTCATAGAGTGATTTGAGTTCCTCTGGATATACTCCCAGAATGGGGATTGCTGGGTCGTATGGAAGGTCGATTTTTAGATCTTTTAGAAACTGTCACACTGTTTTCCACAGAGGTAAATGTGTATTTTAATTTTCAACTTGAATGAAAAAAATCAATCTTCATCCCCGTCCTCTCGCTTTTTCCTTTCTTCTTTCCTCTCTTTCTCCCCCTGTTTCTATCTCTCTGTCCTCTTGCACAAATAATTTAAGAGGAAAGTACTCCGTAAGAGTTCCTGTGAGCTTTTTAGTTCATTTTCTCTAGACTTATATAACATTTTGATTTTCTTTCCCTGTTGATGGTCACACCTTCAAACTGTATTAACACACCTTAATTCTGTTAACTCATGTTTTTAGTGAGTCACAGGCTTGTAAGGTGAAATAAATGAAAGTGATCACAAATAAATTTAGCATTTTTTTTTTTTTTAATTTGAGTTGGAGTCTCAATCTGTGGCCCAGACTGGAGTGCAGTGGCCGCTCCCGGCCACCGCAGCCTCGAGATCTGCTGGGCCCCGGCGATCCCTCTGCCTCCGCCTTCCGAGTAGCCGAAATTACAGGCATGCTACCACGCCCGGCTGATTTTTTGATTTATTGTAGAGATGAGGTCTCGCTGCCCAGGCGGGTCTCGAACCCGCAGGCTCAGGCCATCCACTCAACTCGGCCTCCCAAAGCGCGGGATTACAGGCTGAGCCACTGAGCCCAGCCAGCAATTATTTTTGGAGGTAAAATTCCCTTTTAAAATTTGTAATTGCCACTCAACATAAAAAATACAATATTACCTAGAATTTTGAAGCCCCAAAGTATCCTTCTCTGGAAAGTAACAACTACCCTAGATTTTGCATTCATTATTCCCTTGCATTCTTTTTTATAGTTTAAAATTAAATGTGTTTCCCTTGCGTTTTTTTTTATAGTTTAAAAATAAATGTGTTAATATCAATAAAGGCAACTGATCTCAAATCAGGTGAAGCAGGAACCAAAAAAAGGTCCAAACTTTACCTGCATGGTGGTCACTTGTATACCTAATCCCGAATTGCACCCCACATCTTTAAAATAATAATAAACCGGACTGGGTGGCTCAGCCTGTAATCCCGCACCTTTGGGAGGCTGAGGTGAGTGGATTGCCTGAGCCCATGGGTTCGAGACCCTCCCAGGCAACTTGGCGAGACCGCGTCTCTACAATAAATTGAAAAAAAAAATAGCCAGGCATGGTAGTGCCAGCCTGTAGTTCAGACTACTTGGAAGGTTGAGGTGGAAGGATCGCTCGAGCCCAGCAGGTCGAGGCTGCGGTGGCCAGGAGCGTGCCACTGCACTCCAGGCTGGGCGACAGAGTGAAACTCCAACTCAAAAAAAGAAATAAATAAAAATAAAATAGTAATAAGAAGAAGTCTGAAAGGCAAAAAAATGTGTTCCTAAAATAGATGTTTTGCATTCTTTGGACATTTATGTAAATGATAGCATGTTTTCTTAAGTATTTTTTTCCAGTTAGCTTTACATTTGTAAGATTCAGTGATATAGACTTGTATAGGAGAGACAATTTTATTTTAACCACTGAACAACAGGGCATGCTTATGAATATAAGAATTGATGGGTCCACTTGCTATCAGAGGACATGTGGCTTGGTTCCAGGTGGCTTTGCCTTTGTTTTTTCAAATGTTTTTCTTAAATCCATGAGTTCCATAATCTATTTTCTCTCTACTTGTCATGACATGTCCTCTCCCATCTCTCTTTAATTCAATAGTTCTCTTCCTTGTCTGTCTGTTGGAATCACCTGGGGAGTTTTTTGAACCTCGGGTGCCCCTCGTCACTCTAGAGCAAGTATATTAGAATTCCTGGAGGTGGGACTCAAGTATTAGTATTTTATAACGTTCTCCAGTAGCTGCCAATGTGGAGATAAGATTTGATAACACTGATTTAATTTCACTTTATTTGAAAGAAACATTGTTTTTCTGATTTCAACTGCATTTAATGTATTTTTCTAGAAAGCTGTCCTTAAAAATAAGAAGCTAAAATGCCCCATTACAAACCCAGCGTCTATTTTTATTAACTGTAGTAGCTGTTTTTATTTTGAGCTCAGTGGCTTGTGTGTCTATCCATCTGCTCGTGACAGATGTGCGTAGTGATCACATCATTGCCTCACAGTACCCTAAGAATGGCTTCTTGAGGAGATATTCTTTATTTAGTCTTTGTACTCTTTGGGTAACCACAAAGCAGAGCTCTTGTTTACCTAGGAACTAACAGCTAAGACCCAAAATAAGACCCCATGCTTAAAAGTTTGAATCAGAGAGAAAGAATCACAATCTTTTACTCTCAAGTCAGGAATTATTCAACTTAGAGTCACGTCATCTGCCCTGAACATGTGCAAACCACAGATATCCCATCCCTTTGGGGGAAGTATATCCTTTTGGCTCTCAGTCATTTCTTAAAGCTGAACCCTTGGTGCCCGATGAGTCCAAAGAGGACACGGTGACTCAGGCTGCAAGCAAAACAGAAAATGAATCAATCTGATGGCTTTAGAAATAGCTTGTTACCCCATTATGCAAAATGTGGCCCAAGATCCAAGAAAACAATTATTTAACGTGGTCGATAGATTGGAACTAAACTCTTTATTACCCCTGTGGGACAGCATTAGATAAAAAGCTATTATCCATTCTTTAAAGACCTTAGTAACAACAACACAGATCATTTGAGTCAGTAAGCAACCAATATGTTCTAAGCACAGGGGACAGCAAAATGGGTCTGCTATTATAGTTACATTTTCTTTCCTTTGGAGTGAGGGTTTTATTAATGTTGCCAACCATGCCAAATATTTTTCCTAAAGGATATCCAGAAGGCATTGGTGTTAAGAATGACTCTCATCCCTTTTATCTACTCCAAACTCTCCCTTCTTGGCTACCAAGACAATTTTTAAAAATCAATTTTTGGCTAGGCATAGTGGTTCACACCTGTAATCCCAGAACATTGGGAGGCCAAAGCAGGAAGATTGTTTGAGGATTGTTTGAGCCTAGGAGTTTGAGACGAACCAGGGTAACATAGCAAGACCACATTTCTACAAAAAATAAAAATTAAAAAAGTACATTTCTGATTTTTCTCAAAAATAAAAATTGGGAGAAAGAGAATTTGGTGAAAAATATAATTAAGACCTATATTAGGTCTGCACAGCTGTCTTATGATTATGTAAAACTTACAGAATTTTTAATGCGTAAGTGTTCTAATACCTAGCCCGGGAGCTTACACAGGCAACACATTTTATGCAGTTATATTAAGAGTTTTCTTTTTGGGCAAGTGACAACATTTTCGTTCTTCTAATTCTCTCAGGTATGGAGGTTTGCCGAGACTAGATAAAGGATCCTTACTAAAATTTTCTGATTTCTGCTACCAAAATAGCATGTTGAATTTGACCATTTTCACAGAAGTGCTATTTCTGTTACCTGAAACATAAATAAGCCTAGATGAAAGGCATACTATATGGGAGTACATAAATCTACGCTTGCATAGATAAATGTTGAAGTATTTCATATGCCGTTCTTGGATAGATGAGTTTCGAACTGTTTCCAAGTTATTAAGTCCTTGATGACTGTATACTGGCAGGGAAAGCTAAAAATAGTTAATAAAAAAATAAAAATAAGTTAGAACAGGTAAGGTCAAGGGTTTTTTGTTTGTTTGCTTTCCCAAGATGAAAATTAAATGACTGGATGATTATGAGAATTCACCAGTTACATTGCCAGGTACCCCAGTTATTCTTCTAACTCGCATATCTGAATGCCACAGAACGTTTAAGAAAGATGCAGAAGCACAGCCTACGTGTTCTCCAAACTTGGGTGAAGGATAATAAGAAGAAATACATCTTAGAAACAAAATATTCATATATTTAGTTATCCAAAAGCTACCTGCTATAAAAAGTGTCAGAGTTCATTTATCCACATTGAAAATAGAATATTAAAAATATAAAAATAAATTGTAGAAGGAAAAGAAAAACATTAAAATAAAGAAGTCAGAGAGAGAAAAAGGCAACCTTTGTTAAATATTTCATCTTTTATTGAATCATATGAGTAGTATCTGCTTGAAATTGTTGGGAAAGTAGCACCAAGAATATTCTACTCTCTTGGACATCTTTTTATTTATAAGTACTAAGACTAAAGGAAATTCTACACAACTTTTTTATTTGGAAGCTTTAGAATGTAAGTTTCTGACACCAGACAGGAACATTTGTCCACAAAATGACAGCAGCACAAGCAAATCACACTGGGTTCGGGTTTTTCCATTCAGTTTGTCTAGATATCTGTCTTCTATTGCCGTTCATTAAGTGCTGTATAAACACAAAGTGCCCCGCAGTAAACAATATCTTGTCTCATTTTAATGACATTTTACTTACCACATATGTGTCCTTTTATCTAAATTCTGGTAGGAAGACAATTAATAAACAAAATACATTATTAGAGTTAGCTTCATACTTTGAGGTGAACTATTACTAAATTGATTTAACTGATGTAGTTTACTAGAAGAAGATATAAAGTAAATTAAAGCAATTCACATCTAATATATGCCAATAAATTGTGTTCTATTCTTGTCTACAGACTTATCTCTCACTCCTGCTGGATATCTCTCCAATATAGAATTTATTTCCTAAGAGAGAATTCAAAAAGGATAGTGCAGAACACACACACAAAAACACACGCACTACACACACACACACTACACACACACACACAGTACACACACACACACACACACACACACACACACACACACACACACACACAGTCTTTAAATTACATATATCTTCTGGTGCTTGACCAGAACTATAATCTATTTATATATGACAGCACTATTGCTATGTGGCACGCATCATTGCTCTGATTTAATAAGCGTACTCCATTACAAACAGAATCCAGCAGACCCTTTTAATTTGTTCTCCTCAGAAGAAGTTTAACACACCTTGTGGAAACTTGGACTTATTCTATAAACTCAAAATAAAATGGAAAATAGAGACGGATTCCAACAAAACATATTGATCCTGGCACCAGTACATGTGGCTATTCCTCTAGGCTTTCATTAACATTATGACTCAAAGACAGAGTGCTTCCTTGTACCTTCTCTCACTCCTTCCAACTTCTTTCTCTCTTTCTCACTTTTTTCTTTTCTCCCTTAATACTACTGATGTTAATAACAAGAGCAAACGCATATTATTATGTCTCAAACCCTGTACTAAGTGTATCCACATATTAATTCAAATAATTCCAATAAGGACATTATGAAATAGGTATTATTATTGTCTTTATTTTATGAATTAGAAAGGTGAAATCCAGAGAGAATAAGTAATATACTTGGTGACAAATTTCTAGCTAGTGTCAGAGCCAAGATTGGACTCAGGCAATCTGATTTTGCCTGGAGCCCATTCTCCTAATCTTTTCATTCTCCTGGATATAGATAAATTAGACCAAACTAAGGTTTGGAATAAAAATCATGCTTGACGTGCTGACGTATAAGTTTTAAATTATGTGTGTGCTTGTATATTTCTGCCATTTTCAAAAACATGAGGTAATTTATAACTGTGCAATAGTAAGCACATACAGTAACAGCTAAACTGTTATGTTCTAGACCTGCTTTTAGATAAGAATACTTTTTTTTTATTTTAAAGATGTGAGGTACAATTCAGGGTTAGGTATACAAATGGTCATTGTACAGGTAAAGTTTGGGCCTCACTTTGGTCTACACTTCACCTGGTTTGAGATCAGGTACCCTTATTAATAAGTGTGCCCCTCCCCTGGCAGTTTCCCACTACTGAAAATTCCTTTCTTATAGTATTATGATAATTGTTCAGGGTCTCCTTATGAGTAAGAACATGTGGTACTCTGTTCTTTGTTTCTGTGATAGATCACTGAGTATTAAAGACTCTAAATCCATCCAAATTGCTGCGAAGTTAATAATTTTATCCTTGTCTGAGGCTGCAAAATATTCATTGCGTATATGTACCATATTTTTAAAATCCAGTCTACTTCCAATGGGCAGCACAGTTGGCTCCATGTTTTTGCTATTGTGAACAGTGCTGCAATACACGTGTGTATTTTTTGTAAAATGATTTGAGCTCCTCTGGGTATATACCCAGAAGGGGAATTGCTAGGTCACATGAGAGGTCGATTTTTAGATCTTTTAGGAATCGCCACACTGTTTTCCACAGAGGCTGTACTAGTTTACACTCCCACCAACAGTGTAGAAGTGTTCCCTTTTCCCCTCATCCTCTCCAGCATCTGTTGTTTTTTGAGTTAATGATGATGGCCATTCTGACTGGAGTTAGGTGGTATTTCAGTGTAGTTTTAATTTGCATTTCTTTGATGATTAGTGGGACTGAGCATTTTTTCATGTATCTGTTGGCTGCTCATATGTCTTCTTTTGAGAAGTGTCTATTCATATGTTTTGCCCACTTTTTAATAGGGTTGCTTGCTTTTTTCTTTTTGGCATGTTTGAGATCCTTGCAGATTCTCACTGTTAGACCTTTGTCAGATATACAGTTGGCAAATATTTTTACCCAATCTGTGGGCTGTCTCCCCGCTCTCTTGATGGTTTCTTTGGCTTTGCAGAAGCTTGTCAGTTTGATGAGGTCCCACTTGTCTATCTTATCTCATCTTATCTCTTATGGCATGGACGCTTGGGGTTTTGATCAGGAATAGGTTGCCAGTTCCAATTCCCATAAGGATGTCTCCTGCATTTTCTAAGGTTCTTATGGTTTGAGGTTTTACATTTAGGTCTTTGATCCAACTAGAGTTGATTTTTATGTATGGTGATAGGTAGGGATCTTGTTTTAACCTTCTGCATGTCGTGAGCCAGTTTTCCCAGCACTATTTATTGAATAAGTTCTGCTCTCCCCAGTGGTTGTTAGTAGTGGCTTTGTTGAAGATGAGTTGGTTGAGATATTGAGGTTTGCTTCCAGAATCTCTATCCTGTAGCACTGGTCGATATTCCTGTTCTTGTACCAATGCCAGGCTGTTTTGACTATTGTAGCCTTATAATCAAGTTAAAAGTCTGGAACTGTGATACTTGCCACTTTGTTTCTTTTGTTGAGAATTGTTTTGGCCATGTGTGATCATGTATGATTCCATTTGAATTTCCGTATTGCTGTTTCCAGGGCTGAGAAGAATGACGCTGGTAATTTAATGGGTATTGCATTAAATCTGAAGACTGGCTTGGGAATGATGGACATCTTAACAATGTTGATTCATCCAATCCATGAGCATGGAATATTTTTCCATTTGTTTGGGTCTTCTTGGATTTCTTTGAGCAACGTTTTATACTGTTCATTGTAAAGAGTCTTTCACTTTTCTGGTTAGAAAGATACCAAGTTTTTTTGTTTTGTTGTGTTGTGGCTATCGTGAATGGTATTGTGATTTTATTTGGTTCTCTGCCTATTTGTTGGTGGTGTATAAGAATGCTACTGTCTTTTGCACATTGATTTTATGCCCCGGGACTTTCCAAAGTCCTTTATCAGTGCAATAAGGTTTTTGACAGAGTCTCAAGGTATAGAATCATATCGTCAGCAAAGAGGGATAGCTTGGTTTCCTCTTTCCCTACTTGGTTACCCCTGATTTTCCTCTCTTGTCTGAGACAAGAATCATTTTAATACTGCATTCACTGTTAACACAGATGGAAAAAAATATTATTCACACAAACTTTAAAAGCTAAGAAGTCATTTTTAAGAAGACTAAACATCTCCCTACCACTTCCCCCCCAACCTCCATTTTAAAATATCTCTTCCATATATAGCATAAAGATAAATTTTAAACTAGCCTTTCTGAACTTTCATAATTTCTTATTTAACACGATCCACCCAGATTAGGTTCAATCGGACATTTTCTGTTAGTGCTTCAAAGGTCTTAAAATGTGTCAAATAAATTATTTATACAATTGAATACACTGTAGGTACATGGAGAAGCAAACAAATATTGAACTTTAATAATAATTTTCACATAGACTTCTATATATGAATAAGAGGTTTACTGTGCCGCCATATTATAATATCCTTTGTCATATATAAAATAACCCAGTTTACTGCACATGTAGTGGTCAGACAAGAGTTGTCAGAGGATTTCTGACTTCATCTGTACAATGGAACTATGATGGCCATTTGAAATAACACGTTTTTAATCCAAGAGTTATGTCATATGGATTAAAAAATTGACTCATTTATTTTCTCTACCACGGATCACGTATCTCGGAGTCACAAAACTACTTTTTACCAGGGAGGTTTTCGTCTTTGAAGTCCATATAATTACAGAAGATTAACTCACTAACCTTCAGGGAACTTTATGCGTTATAGCAGGAGATTCTAATTCTCTTTAAATAGTCGAGTGGAAGGTAGCCTGAAAAATATTTTCCAGTCCTTGCTCAGGTGACTCAGGGGCCATTGTCATTCTTCCACCATGGTAATTTAATGTCTCCTGAAATGTTATATGCCAGAATGATTAAGTATCATTACAAGAAGAAAATTTTAGACAAAGGCAAATACCACAGCAGATCACGTTCACCCAATTACAATTAAAGTGAATGCACTTTAATGGCACTCTGTAGTTTTTTTATTATGCACAATGAAGCAGGTGCTTTATGCTAGAAAAATGCATCCTGTTTATACCTGAGACGTGTAACTGAAATCACCCTGCTGTCCACATTCTTTGTTGGAGCTTCGTTTATTTAGTAAGCTTTGGAGAGAAATAAAAATAGGCATATCACATAACACAGTTCCAACCTCTTTCAGCACAGCCTTGAATTGTCTAACCACCTTCGTGTATTCCAAATAAATTCCCTGGGCAACATTTCCTCTTGAGGCTAATTAGATTCCATTCTATGTATTTACAAACAGGAAGCAACAAGGCTGTGACCTCAAGTCTTCACTCAAAGGCTTCCTCAATTAACATGTGGTGTTGGTGTTATCTGGGAATGGGCACTGGGGTCATTGTAAGTTCTTTATATATCAAGGACAAATGGCCTATTTTTGCCTTTTTTTTTTTTTTTTTGAGTTGGAGTCTCACTCGGTCACCCAGACTGGAGTGCAGTGGCCGCTCCTGGCCACCGCAACCTCGACCTGCTGGGCTCCGGCGATCCTTCCGCCTCAGCATGTGCTACCACGCCCGGCTGATTTTTTTATTTATTGTAGAGATGAGGTCTCGCTGCCCAGGCGGGTCTCGAACCCACGGGCTCAGGCAATCCACTCACCTCAGCCTCCCAAAGGCGCGGAATTACAGGCTGAGCCACCAAGCCCGGCTTATTTTTGCCATCTTAAAGATGACAATCCTTATATTGTTTCCATATTATTATTTGACAAATAGAGGCATTTTTTAGTAATGAAATAATTCTAATCGTCTTGAAAAATGGGCAGCTAGTTGATAGGAATCATAATTTGGGAATTAAATATCTGGGCACACTTGGAAGATAAGCTATTTGACAAATCATGACGTAGAAAATGTCTCATTAAATCAAAAAGGATGTGGACAATGGTAAAATGTCACAAGAGCATGCATGTTTTCAAAGTGTTGAGAAAGCAATGTCCACCTATAAACAAAAACCGTCTTTATAGCCTTTTGAAAAGTACTTATGTGTGAATATCTGCACATAAAACAGATAGAGATTCCAAGACGACTGAAGAGAACAAAAATATTTTTCTGGCTGGGGACAGTGACTCATGCCAGTAATCCCAGCACTTTGGGAGGTCGAAGCTGGAGAACTGCTTGAGGCCAGGAGTTTGAGACCAGCCTGAGCAGCATAGCAAGACCCTGTCTCTACAAAAATTTTTTTAAAAAAAGATTTTCTTACTGTTGCTTAGGACAGACCAGTACTATTTCAAAAGGACCAACTTCAATTCTCCACAACCAAAAATACTCTTATTTTAATCAAGCATTTAACCAGAAAACATTTTCATTTCCTTTTAAATTTTCTGTTAGGCCATAGCATATCTAGATATTGTTATGGGGAATTGTTGTTTCTTTTGGCACTAACGCGAATAAATGCCATGTGGGCTTTGGAAAGCATGAATAGCACTGCTATTGGTGATTATGTGATTACAAATTAAAATAATCATCTAGGTATCAGTAATATTTATTGTTCTGTGTTAGTAATTGTATCCTGAATAAAGTACTGCAAGCCTCAGAACAGAGTATTCTCCTTTCTTTTTCACCCAAGTGGAATAAATAGTGACATGCTCTTTACAATCCTTGAATATTGACTTGGCAGTGGTTATTTTGCCTATCATTTAAGTAGTACAAATATGAATCTAGATTGGATGTGCATGGACTGCTGGAGCGTCAATGTGGTTTAATAATGCTGCTGAAAATTAGCAAACATAACACACTTTAAATGTCAGCGTGTTCTTTATCCAGTTGCAATTATTGGACATCAAAAATCCTTGCAAAGCTAAGGCCAAAAATTTCTTGTTAGTGAATCAATTTAATATTCAGACACATTCTATGCATTCCCTGCTCTGACATTTTTTGGCTTAAGGTGCATGGGACACACACAAAAAAGTAATCTTGAATTAATTATCAAATTGTCTTCTCTGTCACAAGTAAACTTCTATTATGGCAAATACATTGGCCAAGTCTACATATTTTCTCTATACATTACAAGTACATTCCCACTTCTGGGAATATATCCAGAGGAGTATAAAATTGCTCTACCAAAAAGATACTTGCACTCACATGTTTTTTGCAGCACTATTCACAATAGCAAAAACAGGGAACTAATCCAGATGCCAATCAAAAATGGATGGAATAAAGAAACCGTGGTACTTATGCACAATAAAATACTTTACAGCCATGAAGAAGAACAGCAACATGGATGCAGCAACATGGAAGTAACAGTTGGAGGCCATCAACCTAAGTGAACTATCATAGAAACAAAAAATTGAATGCCATATGTTCTCACTGCCCTAAACATTGAGCCAGGAACAACAAATGCTGGCAATTGATAAAGGAGGGAGGGAGGGAAGGGGTTTAAGGGCACACAACCACCCATTGGGTACCATGTTTATTACCAGATGGAGACAGGCTTCACTAGAAGCCCAAATCTCATCTGCATACAATTTACTTATGTAGCAAATCTTCACATGTACACCACAACTCTAAAATAAATTTTATTTAAAGAAAAAAAAAAAAAAAGTCATTGACACATAGAAATACTTAATAGATTCCAAGTTGGGGATGATTCTGGTGAAAAGAAACTTACCATTTCCCAAAATCTGCATGAATTTCAATATTAATTGAATATTGAAATATTCAATATCAAAACAGTAAAAACAATAAGGGTGCATTCTGTCCCACAAAATTTCCTGAGTTATTCATGTGGATTTTCTCTGTCTCAACCTTAATCTATAAGATAGTTACTATCATTACCCTTGTTTTAGGTAGGGGGAAGCCAGTTTGGAGAAAATAATGTATTGAAGATCACATTGCTAGGAAGTGGCAAAGCCACCCCTGAACCCAGGCAACATAAATAACAATCTCATTTTCTTTATCACTGTTCTGTACTATCTGCTATTTTTATTTTCTCGAATTTAATCACTTCTCTGAGCACTTCACTATTGCTTAACATCCTCGGAGGTTTAAAGAATTATCTTTTCAAAAGGCCAGCAATTCAGCAATGCAAAACCAGAGAAGGAAGGAAGAAATAGAGTTCCAATAGTAAACATGATTTTAAGAGGATTCAAGGACATTTAATGTTGAATTGAAGAGGTCCACAAAGAAAACTACAAATCAAAGGAAGAAAAATAGGTGCTTTGGAAGTTTGGCAGTGCTTCAGATAATCAGATATTCATATGTAGATGAAACGAACACTTATCACTTTGGAAGGTCAAAAAAGAATTAACTGGGAGCCAGTGATTGCTAGATAGAGTCCAGGGGAATTTGATGAAAGGTTGAGGATGATGACGTGTCTTCCTCAGGAAAGCAAAGGCAGAGAACTAAAAGCAACACAATTATTATTATATTCATAGAAATGGCCTTTCCTCAGTATTTTCCAAAGTCAGAAAAAGACAGGCAAGTAGATACTTCAGGCGCGCACTACCACGTCTGGCTAATTTTTTGATTTATTGTAGCTATGAGGTCTCGCCTGCCCAGGCGGGTCCCGAACCCACAGGCTCAGGCAATCCACTCACCTCAGCCTTCCAAAGGCGCGGGATTACAGGCTGAGTCACCAAGCCCAGCTGCAAGTAGATACTTACCATGTAATCTACTTATGACCGCAAATGTGCCTCACAGTTCCCAGTAGAATTGAACCAAATTGGATATAAAGGTTATAAGATGATCATTTAAGATTTACTTTAAAAATCGCCACAGTTTGGACTCTGTTCATTTCTGGGAATTCATTTATTTAATCTCTTGGTTGGTTGCATTTTTGAATTTAGAATCTATGAAGCAAAAAGAGCTATTTTGAAGACTTGGTAGAATCACTGTTCATTCTATGGTTTGGTGAGTTGAACCAAATGACGTTTTCTGAATCCAGAGAACTGATTTAGGGAAATTACTTATTGACAATATTTTGTGTTTATTTTGGATTATGTTTTATAATTTGGAACACGCCATGCTATATTAAAACTAGAGTAATTCCACTAAAAGGCATGGAGAAATTTTCATCTAATTTTGTTTAGATGATTTTACTGGTCTGCTTAACTCAGTTTTATGGGATTTAGCGTATAAATCTTCTTTATCCACTCACCTAAAAAACCCATGCTTTGAAGTGGATAATTACATAATATTTTAAGTGGAGCAGTTAGCTATTTTCTGATAGTTATGGAGGAGACTTCATTGAGCAATGAGGCGGTCGAATAAAAAAGAGGTGATTGAGCGAATACTGTTCATTGTAGCCCAGGTGGACTGACAATGACAATCTCTGAGAAGGCAAAGAATAACCCATCACCTTCCTTATGTCATGTTCCTGGAGATCCCCAGAGATACTTTTAACACTAAGTTTTAAATAGCGTAAGTGAGATTTCCAACCTTTTAGAGTGTCATCCAAACACAGTCTTTTAAGGGAGTATCCAAATAGGGCTTTGAAAAATGATATGATCAGTGAACCTTTTTTTTTTCACCCCCACCGGATTTTCCATGTGAGCCTGAGGTAATCAAAAAGTCACAATTGGGAAAAGACTGTAAGATACAGAGGTAAAGAGTTCTTACAGGTGCACTGAGCAGGGAAAGATGACAAGGAAATCACTCATAAACTCTGGGAAACCATACACATGGAATTTTTTTTATAAGAAAAACATTGCAGTCAGTAACTGAAGCAAGTTATAGGTAATGTTTTAAACAGGAAGCAGGAAAAAAACGAGAGTAAAGGAAACGTGGCAGCATGATTTGTGAAAGGATTTATGGACATTTTGATATTGTGATAACGTCTAATTTTATTTATACTTTTTGTGTTTAGAAACCCAAGCCTTACTGGCTCCTGTGCCCATACCCCTGGTAAGGAAAAAAAAATCATTTCAAAATATTCTGTCTTAACCCCTAGGTCAGTATTATGTTTAACAGGAATTTAAAAAGAAAAAAAAAAATTTCTCAGGCTTATTTTGAATGAATTGAGGCAGTCAGTGAAAGAGAAACCTAAACAAATAAGAGAAAGCTCTGTGTGTGATCTCTTGAGTGTTTTCATTTGAAAATTTTCTTGTGACGTCAAAAGCAACTTGTAAATAATTGTAAGAGGGAATGCTTTGTAAAATAAACTAACTTCCCTTTATCAGTCTTTACCTCTGAACATAATAATCTAAGTAAAATATTCTGGGTCTTTTTTGCTGGTGTATTATTAGTTCCTAATTGAGTATCGCCTTGTGGTTGAAGGTAAAAAGAGGATTTTTGGAAGCAGAGTTCTGAAACTAGAGATTCTGAAACTAGTGAAAACGGCTAGCTAAGAGTTCTCTGCAGGCACATTACAATGATTAGTCAGTGTGTGGGCTGAATTGCAGTTGAGGAACCCAGACTGGAGTTTGAGTTACAGTTCTACCCCTTCCTAGGTAGGTGTCCTTTTAGGAAACCTAACTTCTCTGAGCTACAGGCATTGCTATTACGTTACAGCTCTGTGATCTTTCACAAGTCAGCTAATCTTTCAGATCCTTGGTTTCCTCATCTGTAGAGTGGAGATAAGAACCGTCGTCATTCCACGAAGCTGCTATGTGAATTAAATGAAACGATAACATGAAAAGCATGTAGAACAGTAAGCTCTCAACAATGTGAGCCTATTATTATTGAAGGTAACATGAGATTAAATCCTGTTTAAATACTTAGCAATCATACAAAATGCTGGCAGGAAATAAATATGACCACCATGTATATATATTTTTAAAATGATACAGAAAATGACATCAAGGAGGCTGCCCTTTAGATAAAGACTCAGGGAAGGCATTCTCAGGAAGTGAAATTTGAGCTGAGACCTTCACAAGGACCTAGTGAAAAGATAGCTTTCATGGTGACTAAATAAAAGCAAGTTAAATCAAATTAAAGATTATAATTAATCTACCAAATTGACAAAAGTTAAAAAGTGAATAATGAAAAGTGTTTGTTGAAAAATGGGAATACAGCCTCTTCCTGGGACAACTTTTTTGAGAATAATTATTAGCATAAGTTGTGAATACTTTTTTGACACATATCATACCTCTAGACTATTGCCTAAAGGCATAATAGAACAAATGATCCAATATGTGCATGCAATTTCTTTATGACAGCATAATTTTTTATGACAGTACTAGTGTTTTAGTTTTTACTATTAATTTTCAAAATCAACTTATATATTCAGAATTTTTACATTAAAAATTTGAAAACAACTTCTATTGTTATAGAAGATCGGTGAAATGAATTGTAGTGTCTACGTGTATACACAATACAATGGTTAAAGTTGTACAGTTACCCAATATGCTATTACTCTTCTGGGTAGAGAAGTCTATATAATTATCAGTCTCTCTGACACACAGGACATAAAATCTTTAGTTCGTGATTATTTTTCTGCTAGTTAGCCATTTTCATTTATTGTTAGAGGGAGGATATAAATGTATGAGGTTGACTTGCCTGTACATCTCACCTCGACATTTGCTATCACAGAACCAAGTTACTATCCCAGAACTTGATTTTGGCAGTCATTCTCTTCCAAGCCATTGTCTGAAAAATGTATTTTGATGTACTTCTTTTGGAGACAGTGGAACAGTAGTCAGGACACCTGGTTTTTTCCTTTCTACAAATAAGCTATGAGATCATGGAGAGAGCTATTTGCCAAAGAATTCTTATACCGTATCATGAGAACTGTGCTTTGACAGGTTCCCATGAGGTTTACTATCTGCAACGAGTCCAAGCCTAAGACCTTCTGTGAAGCTTGAACTGGTGATATTCAAGTTATTGAACAAACATTTATGAGCACCCACCAAGGCCCAGGCACAGTGTTCAAAACATAGGGTATCATAAGGATGCATGCAATAATGATCTCTGTCTTCAAAGAATTTCCATTTGAATGAGGTATTTGAGTTTGATAACAGGACGACACTTTTTCAGGGTGTCCAGTTTGACTAAACCCACAATATTTTATCAATCAAGCAAATCTGATTTTATAACATCTACAATTGAATTGGAGCAGTGAGATCTAGGATATAGATCTCCTGGCTCCAAATACAAGGCTTTGTCCGTTGAATTAGGCTTAATGAAGAGATTCCTAAGAGGAATCAACAATTGTTTCTTGATCAATATGCAATTTCTTAAATAATGAACCAAGTCACCTTGGTATTGAAAAATTTTGCCATCATTTTAAAGCATTTTCTAAATCTATTTTAAATGTCCTAGGACACTTCACGTAACTAACTTTTTAATACCTTGGCCACACACTTCCTTTAATGCCATACTTACAAATGAGTCTTATCTCCAGGTATCGTTAAATAGGAAAGTCAAGAGCGTGAATAACAAAGGTGTTACACAGACAAAGTCTATCAGCCACTTCCCTTGCCACACCTTGGCTATTTTATAATATAAAACTACCACACTTATGCTTTTTAAATCTCTTTTTATTCTTAATTGGAATACATTTTCACTTTCACTATACTTTCACTTTTCTCCTAGCCACCCATATAACTCTTTCTCTGATCCTATTTATATCATATGAGCATTTGCATCATGGAGTCCTTTTATCGACTCTCTCCTAGTTTAACTTCTTTCCCAATGTAGCCGATACAGATGAAATATCATGTCATCTTCGTTCAGGCTAATAACTTATTTTATTGACTTGCAAATTTTACCCATTAATCCTTTTGATATATACATTTTCTGTTCTCACTCCAGAGCTTCTGAGTGACTTTCAAGAAAATTACTTAAGCAAGCAAATGTGTCATGATGAAATGTTGTCTAATCTCAGATGGACCCAGCATCAAGTATGTGTCTTGTTCACTTATTTTTCCCATTCCCTTAAAGACCATTCCAAGCTTCCAATATTATAAATTATTTGCTGTAACATCTTTCTCACTCCAACAACACGAGTAACCTATAAAGCGTGTCAGTGGGAGTGATGTTGAGAGGTCACTCCTACTTCTACCCTTGGTTTTCAGATCCCTGTGTACCAGTTCTCAGAAACACAGCCCTTAATACTGACCATTGTTAAAAGAATAAACCGCAATTTAAAGGAAAAAATTCCAACCCCAAAGGGATTCTTCCTCGACATAACACCTTAGCTACACCTTTTAGATCCATTCCAATGTTCTTGTCAGCGTTATCTGTAAGGCACAATAGGCAGTGTCTAGGAGCCACAGGACTTAGGGATCAATGAAAATGTTTAATTATGATGGCTTTTAAAATCAGAAAGAAACAAATTCGTATAATAATCATGAATATATAATCAGAAATCTAGATGTGTCTAATTCATGTTTATATCAACAAAAATCATAAAACAAAATTACATACATATACCGTATGTATGTATGTATGTGAGTGGACAGAGAGATGTACATATAGATATAGACATAGATTTTTTTTTCCAGTGGAGCTGTGGGTCCAAGCCAGCCATAAGGTGATTCTTTCCATCAGACTGGCAGCTTCTGGGCTGCACAGTATGTAGAAGAAAAATGGATAACATGGTCACATGTACCCACAATCAAATCTCCCTTGCCATAAAGTGAGACGGTGATCAGAAATGGTGAAATGAATGATGCAACAACGATAAGCAAGGCACTCTGTGACTCTCACCCAGATAATGGCGCTGGCCTAGGAATTATGGGCGCCAAAGACAAACCTATTCTTAGAATATGAGTCAATCCTAGTTACTGGAACGTCTTCTCAAGGGACACGATCACATTTTAGCTACTGACACGTCAGACAGTTTGTGCGGCAATAAGGATATCAGGCTTTGTGGAAAGAGAACTGTGATTGGCGGCTCATGCGTAGTCTCCATTCTTGCTGTCATTCCACTCATGAGTGACTAGTGCAAGTACTGGGGTAGTGAAGGTCAGGGGTTTGGTGCTCTCCTTGTGTGAGTCATTGTCACTCTTGGTTGCTATGAATTCTTTGTGGCTGGGTGTGCAGAGATTCACACACTCTGTGCCCAATCTGAGTTCTATCCGTATGCCTTTACTCTAGATGTTTTTTACCTAATCTTCCAACATTACCTTTCAGACCCTTGATCAACCAGCTAGACACTTGTCAATGCCCGGAAGTTCATTCATATTCTTACCTGAGGCCACTGCTTCCTCCATTCCGAATTCACGACCAGGTGTGCATCTCAGACACATGTTTACATGTAAAATTTTACTTCACCACTGTCTTTCACAGATCCCCAAAGTGGGGTGTCAACCAGCGCATTTTTTCCTTTATCCAACATATCAAATCAGACCTCAGTGTGTTAACCTCCATCATCAAGTTAAAGAGGTGAACTGAGGGGGAAGTAAAGATGCAAAATTTTTAGGTGACATGGGGTCTCGGAAACTTGCTCATGTCATTTATCTGGTACTTCTGGATTAACCTAGTATCAAATCTGAATGTGCCTTTTCATCTTGCAATACATTGCTGTGTGTCTGAACAATCTTATGACTTGTTGATTAGCTCATGAGGGTCAATTCCTGTATTATAGTCATTTTATGTTTCATGGTTAAGTGTTAGGTTTCTGACAGGGGCCAGTACGTGCTCCTGGACTGCTTCTTAGACACTGAACAGTTCTCTGCTGAATGTGACATGGCCTTCTCCAGAAATTTAGGAGTCTTTCCAGTGATGTTTTTAGGGTGGCTTGTGATAGATCACAAAAGTCAATGTTTGCAAATCTTCCTAACTTCACTTTCAGGGGAATCACATAGATAGATTGAACTTGGCCATGGCGGGATTATGTACACCATGCACAGACATTAACAACTGTCACAAACAGGACCTTTTTTAAAAAAAATTCACAGAGCTGGTTTACCAGTATGTCAGTGGATTTTCTCAGTGACTATTATTGGAGCTTCCCAGAGAAACCAAACTGCATATTTCTGTGCCATTTATATCTCAGGCTCTGAGATTCTTTCTTCTCCTTGGCTAATTCTGCTTTCCATGCTTATTAGTTTGTTACTTATTTTATTCATTGTACTCTTTACTGCTGTTATCTCAGTTATCAGCTCCTTCATTCTACATCTCTCCTCAATTCTATTTATTCTCTCTATAAATTTCTTGATATCTGGGATTGTGGTTTGAGACCAATCATTCTGGGGGCTCTTCATTGTTTGCGTTCTGACATCTGTATTCTCAGTGTTTGACCTCCCAGGGGTCTGTGTGAGACCTATATTCTTCTTTTGGTTTTTCTTCATTTGTGTAGATTTTCCTCCCACCTTTTTTTTTTTAACTTCTTTTTTAATTCTGTTGTTCAGGGATGGTGGGGCAGGTAGCTTTTACTTTGGTTTGCTCAATCTCCTATTCTTTCTTATGTGGATCCTCTGATTTTGTTCAGTTCTGAAGCTGAACTGTGAGTCGGGAGCTGTACTGTTTGCAGTTTTGAGATTTAATTGAGGGAGGAGCTGTGCTTCAGAAACTATCTGCAGACTCCAGTATCCACTAATAGGTATATGAGCCCCCTGGAGCCCACTTCCCACTGCCTTACAGTCTGTCCATGCAGTGAGGGTATAGGCTTGCTCCTTGAAAGCAAAATGAGGTTAAAAAAAGGAAAAGAATGGAAAAAGGAAGGAGGTGGATGACAGGAAAGTGGAAAGAGAGAAGAAGAAGAGGGAAAACAGACAGGCATACCAACTCACAAATGAAGGGAGACACAAAAAAAGACAGGAAAGATAAAAAAACGAAAACATACGTTCATACAAACACACAAACTGACAAAAACCCTCCTGTTGATGTACTCTCTCTCAAAAATACTCATACATAAACAGGAAGTCTAAAAAAAACAATAAAATAACAGAAACAAAACAAGTACGAAAATGTAATAAAAAACAGAAGGAAAAAGAGAAAAAAAACAAGCAAAAGAAACAAACAGACAAACAAAAAACCAAAACTCAAAGCTCTGAGGTCATTCCAGTAAGTCCAATTTCCTTTAAGCTCTTATCTCCAGCTCCTCCCCTCTACTCTCAGCCCAGGCTGATAGGGTTGCTCTCAGCATGGGTCAGATTCCCCACAGACTACTGTGGGAGGAGGGTGGGTCAGATCTGGACTCACCTGGCTTGCTTCCTGTCCAGTCTCCCATTCAGATCTGACATGTCTGTCTGATCTGGCATGGGGGAGGGATGTCTGTCTCTCCAAGTTTGATGAGATTACCTTTAGGTCTCAAGTTGGAGGCTGGGTGGAGCTGGGTAGGGCAATGCAGGTCTCTGCCTGGTCTCAGGACAGAGAAAATGGCTCTGGTGGGTGTTTCCTCACTGGTGATAGGGCTCCTCTCTAGCTCTCCCCATCTTCTCTTTCCACCTATGGGATCCAGGGCTCCAGTTGCTTTGCTGTCACAGGTGATGGTGTGGCCCGGGCTCCAGGTGATAAGGATCAACTGTATTCCGCAGCCTATTCTCAGGAGAGCCCTGAGAACAGCAGATGATCCTGCGTGTGGGCAGCTCCAAACTCAGGGCAGTGGGGGGTTGCAGTGACTTCAGGAGGAGACCCCCAGGTGCATGAACCCAAGTGTCCCCTCAGACAGACTTTCATTCACCCACCGACACACATCCACTCACGCAGAGAGTCTTTAGGGATACTGGCTTTTGGAGAGACTCTCAAAGTCACACCTGTCTTGTTGCCATCTTGCCGGAAAAATTGCTACTTATATCTCTGTACTCTAGTGAGAGATTCAATTCCAGAATCTTATCCTGGGAGACCACTTCCTGAGGTTGTGACTAATGCCAACTGTCTCAGTTTGAGTTTCTTAGAACGGAGGCAAAAATTATAGTAAAGTGCTTTTATTTGATAAGTATTTCCAGGAAACACTGATGGGTTAGTAGAAATAGGGAAGAGAATAAACTAAAAACCAATGAACAGTGTGTAATCAAGGCTGTTGCCATCTGGAAGGAGTTTAATCCTGATGGAGAATGCTTATAAACCACACATAATATGGTTTAAAGTTATCCCAACTTAGGGCAGGAATCAAAGACATATAGTAAACCAACTCCCTGAGCATCCCTGGCTAAGGGGTGCTTCTGGGAATTTCTACATTACTTTATGCAAAAGCGGATTACTTATCCTGGCCCAGAAATAAATCCTCAGGCAATAACTTACAGGTGTTTATATTAACCAGCCTTTGAGGAATAAATGTGAATTCTGAGAGTATAGGAAGTGTTTATGACAATATTTATGACAGGAAGTAACATTTATTTTTCATTTATTTCTTTGTTTTGAGTTGGAGTCTCACTCCATTGCCCTAGCTGTCGCAGTAGCACGCTCACAGCCACCACAGCCCCTAGACCTGCTGGGCTCAGGCGATCCTTCCACCTCAGTCTTCCAAGATGCTGGAACTACAGGCATGCGCTACCAGGCCCAGCTAATTTTTTTTTTTTTTTTTTTTTTTTTTTTTGTAGAGATGAGGTCTCACCAAGTTGCCCAGGCTGGTCTCCAACCCACGAGCTCAGGCAATTCTCTCACCTAGGATTATAGGCGTGAGCCACTGTGCCCGGCAAAAATTTTCATTCAAATCTTACAAACCCTAAATGAAGCCCTTGCAATCTCAGCAAAAGGCAATCTGCCTAAAACAAAAAGAATGATGTGTCGAACAACAAAGGTTATTTCAAGGGACAAAAATCATAGTCATTCAAAATAAATAACATCAGTGGCAAGAAAAGAAGTCTTGCAGAATCTGTACCCAAAGAATGACTTCTTGTTAAAGAATGAAAACTTGACTATGTCAAAGGAGCAATAGATAAAATGTTAACGATTACACATCTCCAATAAACAGGTCTAGATTTGAACAGAGGTCTTGTTTCCAAACATGTGACCACACGCTAACAAAAAAAACCAAAGTACTCAGATATCAACTTGCATTTTAGGGGTTTTCAAAAAGGACATCAAGAATAGAAAATCAGACTTTGGGTGACTTATCTTTATGGTAAATGCTGACTGAGAGATTACCCGGAAGATCTGAAGTAGACTTTGAATTCTTACTATTAATGAAGTTAGTACAGGAGGATTAAAAAGTTACAAAATACAGATATGCAAAATGATAAAACGGTCCCCTAACTCTATTACCAGGACATATGTTAAATATATACATATATATAGAGACATATATATATATGGTATATACTGTTCAAAACATTTGCTGTGTGTGTGTATATATATATATATATATATATATATATATATATGTCTGTGTGAGTGTGTGTGTGTGTGAGAGAGAGAGAAACAAGGCTATTGTTCTCTTTTTGTGATATAGAAGAGTTCTATATCTGTGTTATTTCAGATTTTTAGATTGGGAAACTTTTCTCTAATATCTTCTGTTTGATACTGTTCCAGTCTTTTCATCCTTTCATTCACAGCTACTTGTATGTAGAATCTATCTTCCCAGTTCTCCATGTGGACCTTACTTTCGTATGATTGTTTTCTCTAGCGTCATGTGGTGTCTGTTGAACCTGACCCCCAGTTGGCTTAGTCACAATTTTACCTAGTTGATTGTACTCTTTATTGATTTCAGTAGCATTATCTGCATTATTTGCATGATTTTCTTTGCTCCTTTGAATTTTCTCTTTCTATCTTAGCAACCCACCTACGCTTAGGGTGAACCTAGAGAATCCACAACAGCTATGATCATGAACGGCTCCATGAAGAAGAGGCACCTAATTCCAGACATCTTGACTTAAAGATAAAAGTAGGAGCTGAAGATATACACATTTTCCAGCAGAAAGAGTCATTAAACAAAACACAGAGCTAAACGAGTGTCTGTTTGTGGATTAAGGTAAGTCTAGTTTTATCTGTAATGTTAGGTATAAAAAGGAAGTGAAATAAATAAGAGGAGAAAGGTAATTAGGGCCAAGAATATAAAGAAACATTAACAGAAGGTATAAGGGAAAATAAGACCATAGATCCAAATAAAATTACACTCCACGGATTGCCTATATGGAAGAAATAAATTAAGAAATTATCCTCTGACCAAAAACTGGGTAATTCTCCTCCCAGTTCCACAGACAACACAATGCAGGCTTCCTTATATACACAGTTAAAACCTAGGACTTGTTTAGGAATTGAATTATTACACTCATAGAGGTTTCCTTAAACCACAGGTTGCCAAACTTCAAAAGCTCCTTTGAAGAGGTGCTGATAACAAGCATTTCTAAGAGATCACAGTATTTTTCCAATTTATTTTTAAAAATCAAGGTCCTAGCAGTTTTCTGAGACTCTAGCATTCTTCATCTAACCAATGGGTTGCATTTCTTATTGATTTGCTTTAAGGTACTGACTTCTTCACAAAAACTTGAAAGTGTGATCTTATTTTTTAAATATTTTATTGGTACATAATAGATGTACACATTTTTGAAGTCATGTGATAATTTAATACATTCATGTAATTTTTAAAGATAAAAGTCAGGGTAATTGGGGTATTTATCTCCTTAAATTTTTTTTGTTGTGATAGAAACATTCAAATATTCTCTTCTAGCTATTTTGAAATATACAATAGGCTATTGTAAACTATAATCACCTTACTGATCTACCAAGCACTAGATCTTATTATTTGATGCTTACTTAGAAGCCATTATTTATGCATGTATCACATATCTAAGATTTTAAATGTCCCTCATGTGATATACCTTATTTAAAAACAATAACAGAAGTAGGGATTCAACATTTTCATAGTTATTACTTTTTGTGAAGTTATTATTATCTTGTAAAATTCATATGAAAGCACATTTAAGTCTCTAGAGCAATTTTTAAAAATCAGACAAACCTGAAGAGTTCATAATCAAATAAATAGAAATGGGTATAAACTTTAAAGGAAAGATATCCCTGAGTCCATCCTCTTTCATGGAAACTTTCTAGGATATAAAAATAAAACAAGCCAATAGCATTATAGAAAATATGATATCCAAATAGAATTGTTTATAAATAGAATGTTTTACAAAGTTTCCATGAGGCATCAGCTGTTCTTTAACCCCTTGCATGCTGATATTTTCCAGTCCACCAGCTAAATAAAGACTTAGGAAAAAATTACCTATGCATTGTATTTTTATTTGGCTGCTAATCTATTTTTATGTGCTGTGAAAAAGTAGCACCAGTTTATTATAAACATATCAAAAGATGCTCGTCCCCCTAGTCATACAAAACATGCATATGGGCAAACATAAGGGAGAATATGAAATTGTCATTTTGCATTTATGTTGCTGAAAGAACTGTAACCAAACAAAAGTCTAATACTAGCAGAGTGAGTCAGCATCCTGGATCTTCTGGGTCTGTCTCTCTTTAAGTTTATTGTCTTCATAATCTGGTTAACAATAGCACCAAACTGTTTATGCTCAAAAGTGTTCCACTTTATATAAATTCTGTAATATCTCAAGTGTGAGACAACTGATCAGTTATCTGTAACTTATTATGGCAGCCAAAGGAAACCAGATTAGAAATCTTTGAATACATTACTTGTCTATCAGAGAGAACACTGTTTAGTTAAACCCAGATTTCAGGACAATTGAAAATGTAAAGACTGTTTGTTTTATCTGCCCAAAGAGAAGTACTGCTATTTGAAAATTAGGTATATATATATTTTCTCTCTTTCCATCTATTTCTTTCTCCCTTTTACATACATACACACACACACACACACACACACACACACACACACACACACATGCATACACATACACATACATTTCAGCTAGGGTATAGTTTGCTGCACAACAATGATTTGGCTTGCATAATTATGATGGTAAATGTAATAAGCCTAGATACAAGGAAAACAAAGCTTCATTCTTCATAGAAGAATACCAAATCTGTTCCCAGGATCCTGGAGTGAGTATCTTTCTTAATTCCACTTCACGATAGGCACCCAGAGAGTGAACAAATAATGGTAATTCTGATGAGATTGACTTTCTGGTCATGGGTGTTCAAGGTGGAAAATGAATAGAGGTGTTTATATTTAAATGCATGTTAATGTTAGTGGCTTTTGCTTATACTTATTTGAAATGATTGTATGTACTTGTACATGAGAATATACTCCCAAAACCCCCACAAGTAAAATGTACTAACATTGCATATAATTTTAATTGCTGTAATTTTTCAGAAGTGTTCGATTTGTTTATATGGTCTCTTACTTGTTTTCTTTTGTTCATTGTGCTTGCTGTCTAGGCCTTAGGAAAGCAAAATGTGACTTATCTTTGACATTTAGGTAAGCACCCTTGAAATTGGGGGGAAATATTAAACGATATGCCCAGGAAAAAAATCAGTTTCTCTTAAGATCTTTAGAAAAAACATAATTCCAAAGTCAGGAAACATTTGTATCAATAGGAATATTATACATGTTTCTTTTTCATTGCTGGTGGTAGACTGGAGAGATTCTTTCTCATGTATGTCAATTTAGTGAATAGAAAACCTACAGATACAGGGTACTCACCATTATACCAAAGCATGCTGGAAAATTCAAACTCGGTGTCAGAAACAGAAACTAAAATGTCAGCAACATGTATATGCAAAACCTTGTACCTTCCATCAATCCCAGAATGGATTTTTTTTTTTTAAATGTGCACCTAAGATGAGTATTTTATAAGACACCTGATGCATGCAAAGAGTACAGATGTTGGAGTTAAACGTTCATGAGTTCAAATCCCACAGCTCCAAACTTGCCAGCTATATGCCCTTGAAAATATTTTTCAACTTTGCTCAGAGTCTTTTGCAAAATGGTTTGAATGAACTATTTATATAAGGCTTTCATTACAGTGCCTGGCACATAGTAAGGACACTATAAATCAAGATATTCTTTGTAGAACATTTCTGAACAGAGAAAACTGTCTGCTGTTCATACTGCAATAGGCCTACGAACTTTGGTTGTTAAAAGGGCTCGTAATACAAAGAGTAACTAGAGTTATCACTCAATCAAGATTCTTTTTTAAAAGCCAGATAAGTCAATAGACCAATATTCACTCATTACTTCTAACTTCCATACGCAGTATAAAACTTTCCCTCTCTTACCCGCCTAGTAGGCAAACTGATAGGTCTCTAAAGCTGTTCCCATTTTCTCAGACATCTGCTTTTCCTATAATCATCATAATTATTTTTGCTGGGCAGATTTGAATGTGACCTTGACTTTGGGAAAGCAGATTTCAAAATGCTCATAGAGAAAAAATAAGTATGATCCCATGGCAGAGAGATTCTTTGAAAAAAAATTCGGATTTTTAAATCGCAAATAATTCCAATGAGAACGAATTTGGGACAGGATTAGTCATCATTGCTGCTAGATAAATTCTGAAAAAAGTTACAGAAGATATGCCAAGCACAGTCTGATTCCCATACATGAAAAATGATATGCTTGTAAGAATGGAGGTGGAATTGAGTTAGAGAAAAGTCCAAAAGAGGTCCAAAAGGAGAATAATAATAAGATCTTAAAAGCATTGACTCGAAGGTGTTGTCAGCCACACATGTAGCAGAAGGAAGGCAGAACCACTAAACCTGAATTTCATTTCCACTACTTTTAGTAAAAACAATAAATACATAAAATGGAAGGTACAGAGAGAAATTTGAAATACCTGAAGAGAAGACAGAGTAACAGCTGATCAGTTTTAATTCAAGTAGCTTCCTAAAACCCTAAGGAAAATGGTCATAAAAATAATATCAAACCTCCTGGGCTTGGTATCTGTCAGGCATGATTCTAAGTGTTTTATATGCTTGAATTCTCATTACAAACCCATGAGGTAGGTCTCCTTATCTCTAGTTTATACATGAAGAAATGAGAGTACAGAGTTTGCCAAATTCAGTCAAGCTTACAGTGCTAGATTGTCTCAGAACTAAATTGAGGTGAGGCTCTAAATACTAGAAGCAAAAATGGAACTTCTCAGTTTTTTTTTTTTAATAAGATGAAAACTTTCTCAGAGGTTTCCCAGCAGACTTTTCCAAATTCAGTCTTCTTGGCATTTGACAAGGAAGATAAGACAACCATGACAGGATTATGTCAAACAAGATATCCCTTGCCACCAAGGAAGAGCACAGCACCCTCAGAAGAACGTACCACCTCAAAGGAGGTGACCAGGATCAGGGACACGCAGCAAAGAGGAAGGAAGACAGTGCCCAACAAGATGTTCTTGCTATTTTTAACAGTAAGCATTGAATTTAGTTTTCGGAAATTTAATAGAGGAAAACAAATTCAAGTAAAACTGAAGGATTTGATAATTGCATCTAAATAGTTCTCCAGTAGAAGAGTTACTCATTTTTCTAAGATCTCCCCTAATTGTTATTAAACATGAAAACCTTTAAGACGCCGTGTCTTTTAATATTTTCAAGCTTCGTATGTTTATATTCTTTTCTATGATAGTAATTCTCCCAGAATTAACAGACTTTTATCATTTGTTAGCTATTTACATTAATAATCACTTCATTGGCTGGATTTCATCAATATGATATCCTTGTTTCTTTATATTGAGCTGCCCTGTGTATCTCCCCCACCAAATATTCTTGCTTTTTTGATTGTCTGATTTCCCTTTGTCACTATCTGGGTTTATCTCTTTAAGTATGCCTCTCTTTCATGAACTCATATTTTTCCTCCCCCAAAGTTCTCAATAATCCTGCTCAAATGATAAATGAATAACATATTCTGCTTATCAAACTTCTGTTATTCTGGAACCCTCAGTAATAATATTATCCAAGAACTTACTGATTTCTCAATAAGTATAAAAAAAACTAGCTTGAGCATAGATGCAAGGACCTTCAATCAAATATTAACAAATCAAATCCAACAATGTATAAAATAATTATATATCAGAACCTAGTGGGGTTTATTCCATCTATGAAAGTCGAGCTCAACATTTGAAACTTAACTAATGTAGCCCCTCACATCAACAAGCTAAATAAGAAAATTTGCATGATCGAATCTGTAGCTACACACAATTCACAATTGTCAAGATGTGGAATCAAACTAAATACCCATCATCTAATCATACACACCCACACAACACACATACAGACACGCACACACACAGACTATGAGATACGATTCGACCATTAAAAAGAATGACATAATGTATTTTACAGCAACTTGAATGGAATTGGAGATTATTATCCTACATGAAGTAATGCAGGCACCGAAAACTGTGTATTCTCACTTTTAAGTAGGAGTGAAGCTAAGGGTCTGCAAAGGCATAGAGGATGGTGTAATGAACATTGCAGACTCAGAAAGGAAAGGTTGTAAAGGAGGTGAGAGATGAAAAATTATCTATCTGGCACAACGTACACTGGTGGGGATGACAGGTACACTTAAAGCCCAGACTTCTTTACCACTACCCAATATATCTATGTAAACAAAAACCACATGTACCCCTAGAGCTTTTGAAATAATAGCTGCAGAAAAAGCATCTGGCAAAAGTCAACACCAATCTATGATTAAAAAAAAACAACAAAACAACAACAACAACAACAACAAAAAAACCTCTGGGTACATTAGGAATAGAGAGGGACTTTCTCAACTCAATAAAGAATATATACAAAAAAATCTGTAGCTAACATCATACTTGATCAACTCAAGCCATATGCATGTTCAGGACACATTCAGCAAGGCCTCACAGAGAATATTTGCTGGACAACTGAGGACTAAGCAGAGATTTCACACTTGTAGCATCTGGGGAGACACGAAGTTCAGCCATAGCTACAGTAGAGACACCTTGGTGAACTCCCTGGAATTTAGTTTAGGTCCCAGAAAAGCCATGTTTATGAGAAAGGGAAATTTTCTGTATATAAATTCAAAGTTAACATTTTTTTATCTTTAGGAAAGTCTAAAACAAGACATGATAGGTCAAGGTGATCTGTCAGCAATTTAACTACTTGCCAGAACAAAACTCAAAAAGAATTATAGGAAGATAATATAATAATAAAATAATCCATACCATCCATATTATATCACTTACAATATCCAGCAAACAATACATGTACTATATATATATATAAAAAGAAGTGGCAAATATGAATTGGTAATTAAAAGACAAAATGATCAATGGAAGCATGTTCAGAGATTATACAAGTATTAGCAATGTGACTTTGAGAAATGCTGAGCTTCAGTTTTCAACATCTACGTGTTCTGACAATTAAGTTTGTGCACTTGCCACCATGAACTTGCGTTGCCAGCACTGTACCAGCAACTCAGCAATGTTTTATAACCTTGATCTATCAGTGCCTCCGAGCTGTGTTCATATCAACATAATGGAGGTGTCTTTCTGAATGGCATTCATTACTGTTGTTGCATGTTTTTGTGTGCCTTCGTGAGAATGTTGGAGCTTGAATTAGAGCAATGAACAAATATTAAATTTCTTGTTAAACCTGGCAAGGCTGAAATGAAATCAGAGACACATTCGTCCAAGTTTATCGGGATAACGCCATGAAGAAAATGGCAGTGTACAAACGTTTTTCTGAGCGGAGAGAAGGCATCACTGATGAAGAGAGGTCAGGAGGGTGAATAACAAGCAGAACTGGCAAAAACATTGCAAAAGTTTGTCAACTCATATGTCAAAATAGTCAGCTAACTGTGTGAGAACCATAGCGGAACAAATAAGCATTGATACAGACTGGAAAGTCTTAACTGAAAATCTTGGCATAACAAAGATGTGTGCAAAAATGTTTCAGAAAGATTTCTTGCATGACAACAATGTACCAGCTCACACAATGCTGTCTGTGAGGGAGATTTTAGCCAGTAACCAAATAACTGTATAGGAATACCCTCTCCACTCACCTGATCTGGCTCCCAATGACTTTTTTCTTTACCCAAAGATGAAGAAAATTTTGAAACGAAGACATTTTGATGACCTTCAGGATATCAAGAGTACCACAACAACAGCTCTATGGCCATTCCAGAAAAAGTGTTCCAAAGTGATAAGTGGACTAGGCCCTGACATCAGTGCATAGCTTCCCAAGGGGAGGACTTCAAGGATGGCCATAGTGATATTCAGCAGTGAGGTATGTAGCACTTTTTCTAAGATGAGCTCATGAACTTAATTGTCAAATCTCTCAAAATGTAGTTAAAAAATAAGTCCCTAGCCGGGCTCGGTGGCTCAGCCTGTAATCCTGCGCTTTGGGGGGAGGCTGAGGTGAGTGAATTGCCTGAGCCTGCGGATTCGAGACCCGCCTGGGCAACTTGGAGAGACCTCGTCTCTACAATAAATCAAAAAATTAGCCAGCCGTGGTAGCGCGCGCCTGTAGTTCCAGCTCCTTGGAAGGCTGAGGTGGAAGGATCGCCGGAGTCCAGCAGGTCGAGGCTGCAGTGGCTGGGAGCGGCCACTGCCCTCCAGTCTGGGTGACAGAGTGAGATTCCAACTCAAAAAAAATTTTAAAATAAATAAATAAATAGATCCCATAGATTTGCTGAAAAATTAAATGTACTAATTATATTGGGAAGTGAATTAGCATAATAAAATTACATATTGTGTGATTGATATAACAAAAATTTGAAGACAAACAGGCCATACAACAAACAACAAAAAGGAAGAAGAAATCCTTGTCTGACAGGAACTTATTTTTAAAATAACAGTCTTAGTTGGCATTTATCTTAAGAAAGACAATGTAGTTTATTAATTAAGGCCTTTTCAGACAGCAAGAACTAGTTGTGTGACCTTCACCAGATTTCTGATCTCTCTGACCTTCGGTTTCCTCAAATATAGTTGAGAATTATAATAGCACCTGTCTTAAGGGTGTTGAGAGGCTGCTAGAGTGTTAAAAACAGACAAGGGGACAGCCCAATTCCTGCTTAAGTGAAGCCAACAACGTGGCGAGTCGGCTAACCAAAAAGTTCAAGTGACAAGAGTATGAATTGATAGACATAATATTCTGAGAACAAGCAGTAGTAAACGTCTGACAGACTGTTCTAACTAGGGAATAGGAGTAGTTAAGACAACTTGAGAAGTTATCATTGGAAAATGAAGACTACAGGACAAGAAACATCGAAAGACTATTCGGTCGAAGAGGGGTCAGATTTATTCTGTGCTGCTCTAAAGGTTGGGCTGGGACTGGTGCAAAACACCGTGGCAAAGCAGATTTCATTTCAGCGTTAGGAAGGACTTCTAAACAATTAGAGTCATCAAGAGATAAAGTGGTTCAAGAAGTGGTAATCACCCTGTCTCCAGAAACTTTTAAGCAGATGTTGACTTATTTCTGCTCAGGGTCATTATGGAGGAAATTCCGAACACTGGGTAGGAAGTTGGACTAAGTGGCCTCTATGTCCCTTTTAGCTTTAAGATTTAAATTTGTGGAAATTCCATATATGGATTTTTTTTTTTTTTTTTTTGGTCAGTTGTACCAGTTGATTTTTTCCATGTGGATTAAATGAATTTAAATTCCTCATTATTTTGAGGTGAGTCAAAAGGAAAATAGCGTGTACAACAGCAGAGCGGCCCAAACAGTTCATCATGCATCTTAAAAACACAAGTCAGAGCAGTAGGCAACTTCAAAGGAGACCATGCCATTGCCAGAAGTGCTCCCAAAAAGCCAGCTGCTCCTGGAAAAATACATTGCATTTCCCAGCTTGGCATCTGAGCCTTGTGATTGCTATCCAGGGAGGTGAAGAAGAATGGGTTTATAGGCTGCCATAAATAACTAAGGCACCAAAATTCTGAAAATGGGCCCATTTCATCACTGTGATTCAAGACCCAAGTAGGAATGAGCTACCGTTCCAGTTAGAAAGTAAGAGAGTTGTAAGCTCCCGCTTTTAGAGAGCCTAATGACAGGAATTAAAAACTCCTCTATTATTCAGCCAAGTGTTTGGAAAAATCCTTCACACTAAATCTTGAGTTGATGTTTTTATCTTTAAAGATATGGAGAAGAAGAAATGTAGATTATTTGCATGGAATCTCCAGGGGATGTCAGTCAACAAGAGGGGTGACACGTGCTGTTTTTGTATAGGCTGATGTTAGACTTACATTCCTCCTAGGACAACGCAATATATGTGTGGAACTTGTTTGGAAATCTGCCTCTTTGGACAGAAAAAAAATACCCATGACTCAACCCCTAAAACTCTTCCGGGATTTTGGCATTCTGAAAATGCATCTTGTCCTCTATGTGGAATTTCTTCCTCCCTATATCCATTCATTAAATAATCTTTGATTGTGCCTACTATATTCCTGGTACCTTCTAAAGTGTTTAGAAGTCAGAAATAAACAAGCCCTGCTCCCTAGCCTTTACAAATACAAAAAGCATTACTTATCTCAAGTGTTGTCTTTCTTTTTTTTTTGAAGCCCTGTGACGAAATTGTAAAGATGTATACATACCCATAATACTAAGTTTGTTACAGTTCGCACAAAGATCAATATGTTTTAAGATAATTCATACAGCAGGTTAAAGTTTGCCTTAGGTTTCTCATGGTAGATTGGGCTACATATTCCAAAGACACCTTCAACCCTCCTTTCTGTGCCCGTTATCTGTCCTTAGACACCATACTGTAGACCTCCTGACTGCTACATCAAAACAAAGATAGGTTGACCTTTCTTCTTTGCCTCAGGGAAATAACTCAGTCTGCCCAGACAAGCACCTGGTATTCCTTCATAATCCAGATAAGATAATGTAAGATTTTTAAGGTTTAAGCCAGCTCCTTCGTTATCTTCGTTATATTGCACCAGTACTTGAAGAAAATTATTAATTCAGGCAGCAGATACATGGAAAGGGCAAAGAAAGAAATAATTAGCGTCACGTATTCTATTTCCTTTAAAAGAGTGATTTTTAAATACTTTAATCCCTGATACAGCTTTCTAAAATGATGCTTATTGCCTGATTTTATCATCAGAAATTCTGAATCAGTGGATATGGCAAAAATCTCTATGAATCCACATACTTTCACTCTGTGCCCGTGTCTCTCCAGATAATTCTGATGATTGCATATTCCGGCTTGGGGACTGCTTTTTGAGGCAGGAGATTGGAAGCAAGTTAGAATCACAGGGACAGCTATTAAAGCCAGTCATGTCTAAGCTTGACCCCAGGCCCCTTGGTTTGTGTATTGCATGTAGCTGTATCTATGTTACAAAGGTGGAACTGAGTATGTGACAGAGGCCTTCTGGCCCCCAAGGTCGAATATACTCACCATCTGGTCTTTTATAGAACAACTTTGTTGACCACTTGATCTAGAAACTATTTATAGTGAATAAACCTAAGATGAATGACTTCCTGAAACTGCATATCTACCTCTATTCTACCCCAAGCCGGAATATCTACCTCTAATTTACCAAATCATTCCCTTCACAATTCACAACTTATGGCGGATAGCTGGGGGGCAGAGGGAAAGGGCTGTTTTCACTGTTTGGTTTCTGGAAGATATCATGATCTGTCCCTGTTCCAGCCTCTAAAAATTAGTAAGTTGAAAAGGAATTGAGAAATTATAAGAGCTCATGAGGCCAAACACAGCTCTCTTTCATCGAAAGCAGTCAAAGAATGCAAAATTCCTGTTCGACAGGAGGAATAAGTTTTATTGATCTCTTGCATAGTTAATAATAATGTATTATATATTTCAAAATTTCTAAAAGAGTAGATTTTAGAGGTTCTCAACATAAAAACTATTTAAGCAGGACGGGTTATTGGCATGGTTTGATGCCCAAGAATGCAGTCCTTCTTTTGTGCTTTTACAAGCCTTACGTTGACTTATGTTTGTAAATGTACTTTTGGTCATTTTCTATCATGTATACATATATCAAAACATAACATTGTACCCCAGAGAGATATACAAGTATTATTTGCCAATTAAAAGTTTTTAGGATAATTTTTTAAAAACACCTAGGCAGTCCATCAGTATGAAGTATTTGGAATAATTTTGTGACTGCCTATTAGTATCTTTGTTCTCTGAAGCTATTTTGTTTTTGTTTTTTGAATGTTCTGAGCTCTTTTCATACATTGGTCAAATATTATTTTAAGGAATATAATTTTTGAGTAGGTATCAAAATTTGCAACCCTTTCCATAATTAAGGGGGAAAGTTTCTACAGCAGTAAAATGGCCAAAGTCCTTGCCTGTTAATTAAATATAAGTTAAAAGGTGTTTAGGAAAAAAAATTCCACCTGGGGTAGAAAATTTAATTAGCTGCAAAAGAACATAAAGTCCAAGAATCCTGCAATCATTTTCTATTGCTGCTATAATGAGTTACCACAAAATTAGTGGCTTAAAGCAATACAAAATTAATTATCTTGTAGTTCTGCCAGTTAGAAGTCTGATATGGGTCTTGGTAGGCTAAAATTAAAGTGTTGACAGGAGCATATTTCCTTCTGGAGACTGTTTCCTTGACGTTTTCGGCTTCTAGAAGCTTCCTTGACTCACGGACCCCTATCTCCATCTTCAAAGACAACTGGTCACATCCTCCTCACTGGGCATCACTCTGATTTTCTCTTCTGCCTCAATCTTTCATCTTTAAAGACCCAGGTGGATACAATGGCCTCACGCAGATAATCCAGGATAATCCTGTAAAGCCTGTTGATTTGCCCTCTGCAGTCTATTCGCAGCCTTAATTTCCTTTTGTCATGCAATGTAACATGTACAGCATACTTACAGGTTTCAGGAATTAGAACATGGGTATCTTTGGAGGCCATTATTCTGTCAATGACAGCTCCATTTGTGGTACACCAGGGAGTGGCAATGAATGGAGCTACCCTTCTGAAGACCTGTACCATTGCTGTTTATTTTTGGGTGTTTTTTTGTACGAGTTGGAGTCTCACTGTCACCCAGACTGGAGTGCAGTGGCCGCTCCCGGCCACCACAGCCTCGACCTGCTGGGCTCCGGCGATCCTTCCGCCTCAGCCTTCCAAGTAGCCGGAATTACAGGCACGTGCCACCAGGCCCCGCTGAGTTTTTGGTTTATTGTAGAGATGAGGTCTCGCCTGCCCAGGTGGGTCTCGAACCCGCGGGTTCAGGCAATTCACGCATCTCAGCCTCCCAAAGAGGTGGGATGACAGGCTGAGCCACCGAGCCCGGCTGCTGTTTATTTTTTCAGGAATTGCTCATGGTCTGAATCTGGGTAAATGGCAGGACCCCGACTCCCATTATAGAAGCCCCATCTCCTGTCCTTGATGATTAGAATGTAGCCCAACTAGCTGTACCCACTCTGGAGTTTGAATCTTGGTGGAACATTTCAATTATACAAGAATAGCTAAACAGTATTCATAGTGGCAATGGCCGTGGTTGCAAGGAGAATTGTTGGGGGTATGGCAAAGGAAGTAGCGCCAGGTATCTAGATGTGATGGGCTTCAGCTCTCAGAAGGACCAGCCAAAGTCACCTAAGAAGAATATTCTTATGTGATGACTGCCCATGCTTCTTCCCACCTTGAGTAATACCCGTTGTTCTTGCCTACATTGATTATGAAACATTTAAAACACCTGGCTCTTTAGGCTATGAGCTACTTGTATTTGTCATTCATTTCTGTTCTTAAATTAGGCATAATCAGATTCTGTGGTTTGTAACCAAGAATCTGTACTGATGAGAATTTTTTGAGGGGTATGAGCCTTTAGAAAAATTATATTATTTTCAATGACTTGCTATCTGTAAACACAGCCTGACTTATACGTTAGGAAACTCAGAACAAAGGACGAGTTGTCACAAACATGATGCAGCTTAATTGGTCGAGTAGTTTCTGGTAGGACTGCTTTTATGAGGATGTGAGGAGAGCCAGTATATAGTCTTTAGGACAATGGTAAAACTAGGGTTGAGTTGGACCAATCTTGATGACCGAGGGGGTAAATTTAGGATATAAAACATGGCAGTGGAAACCTGGGGCAAAAGGATTACTTTGTTACCTTGTCCTTGATAATCAAGTAATCTATAAGAGAAAAGCTGCATTTGGAAGCAAGCAGAATCCAGCTTCTTAGAGATGGTGTCAAGCAGGCTTGAGATGACAACACTGCTGCAGTGTCCACAGAGTTTCAGTTGTTTCAAGGAAACCAGAGGGCCATTCAGAAATGGCATGAGCCAGCAGGTGGGAGATGGTGACCATGGCAGGCAAACAGGATCGATTACTCACAAACACTGGGTAGATGCCAGATAGACCGATTTAAGTCAGTGGAATGACTAATTCCACTCAATTGTTAGTGTGAGGTTTTTACTTTATTTTTTTGCTATTGCCTTGAAATTGAGCAAAGCGAACCCTCGGCTAGAAGTAGTCTTCTCTTTCATTTGGCCAGAGTTTGAGTTGAAAGTGAGTGGTGTGTGCCTTGTTTAATCAATATCTTGAAGTATTCTCATATAAAGACAATGGAATCTGGACAGGGTATTCTCAGTAGATTGAAAAGAGTCCTCTAGCATTCAAACTTCTCCATCATTTTTTCAGAAAACCATGCCATGCTGATCTTGGCACTTAAATACTCTTGGATTCAAGCAGGACAAAAGATGTTCTGAAAATGTTCTAAAGTCTCACATACAGATTTGATCTCAGCTTTAAACAACAAAATAAAATAAAATTAGAAAGGCAAGAGAAAAATTAAGCTTTTTCTTTTTCCATAACTGTGTAGCAGAGAAGCTATCAATTTAGTGAATAAACTTGTTTTTAGTTATCATTACATCATAACTCAACTCTAGTCTGAGGCATGAAATAGCCACGTGGAAAACAACACTACAGCAGAAGACTGATGCAGCGCTCACAACCAGGACTTAGCAATGAGCAAATGCCTATGAAAGTCTTATTTCTTGATCATATCGTATTCCTCAACCTCTACAAAGCAGTATTATTTTTCTGACCCCATGGGATTCTCTGCCTTCTTTGGCATGGGTTTTCCCTCGTCATGTTTTCAGGATACTCTGAAGGACATGAACAATCACACTATAACAGAAAGGACACAATCCTCATTCATGTTCCCATTAAGTTAAGTGCACATCGATTATATTTCTTGTTCTCCTGTTGTTTGTTGTTATTCCCCTTCCTGTATTTGTTCTCAGACACCTTAAAAACATGAGTCAGAATCACGTTTTAGGTGTTGGGAAGGTGGGTAGAGGAAGGAAAGTTGGTAAGAAGTTACAGAAAATTTTGCCTTGTTTCCTGTGTTAAATTTGGTAAATTTAAGTTTATCTCAGGGATGTGCTTCATATCTATTGCATTTGTATCTTCATTTGTGTATTCATTGTATAATGCATATGCATAATCTATTAGTACTGGGGCAACATTATTTATATCGTGATAGCTCATTTTCTTTTTCTTTTCTCTTTTTCTTTTTTTTATTTTAAAGATATGGGGTACAATTCTAGGTTAGGTATACAAATGTTCATTATGCAGGTACCCTTGTTGATGAGGTGTTCCCCTCCCTACCCTGGTAACTCGTTTTCAATGTCAAAGGACTTCTTTTTTCTGTGCTCTCAATGACCCATTTTCTATACTTCTGATGATTCCATGAAAGTAGATCCGCTATTGATACAATAATTTAAAAATCCAAAAGATTATTATTTATAAGAAATAGGTATCTCTCTCTCTCTCTGTTTCTTCTAGAGTGTGTGTGAGTGTATTTGTGTGCATACATTATTTATAGTATATCGGCCAGCCATGAAGTAATAACCCTGATGGTATAAAATTTTATAAGGGAGGATGTTTAATCTAGATTTTTACCGTCATCTTGATCAGGAGCAGAAAACTTCTCCAGTAAAGGTCAGATAGTAAGTGTTCTTTTGCTTTGAAGACCATATGTTCTTGCTTGCAACTACTCAAATCTGCCATTGTAGTGTGAAAGAAATCATAGACAATACACAAATAAATGGATGTATTTATGCTACAATAATTTTTCTGCTAACAAAAAGAAGTGCTTGGCCAAATTTGTACCACAATCTGTAGTTTCCCAGTCACTGAACTTGACTTTGATATATAGTATGAAGAGGTTTTCCTTAAACTGGAGTTTTATGAAGGAATTAAAATGAAATATAACAAAATAACAGGTTGTTTTAAGTTCGGTGAAACCATATTCTATAATAAGAATGACATACATTTATTAAGAACAAACGGTGGCCGCGCTCGGTGGCTCAGGCTATAATCCCAACACTTTGGGAGGCCGGGGTGAGAGGATTGCCTGAACCTGCAGGTTCAAGACCAGCCCAGGCAACTTGGCAAGATCTCATCTCTACGATCAATAAAAAATTAGCCAGGTGTGGTAGCGTGCACCTGTATTTCGGCTACTTGGAAGGCTGAGACGTAAGGATTGCCGGAACCCAGCTGGTCGTTGCTTGGGTGACCATGAGCATGCCACTGCACTCCAGCCTGGGCGATGGAGTGAGACTCCAACTAAAAAGAAACAACAGCAATAACAACAACAAAACATCCAACTAAAAAAAAAAAAGAACAAGTAGCAACGTACACACAAAGAATAGAGTTGATTTTCGAATCAGTTTCCTTCTTTAAGCAGTTGGAGCCAACCCATAAGCCAGGCGATAAATGGAATGGCTGAACATTCAGGTTGTGTGACCCACATGCTTTGGGAAGCAGAGTTTCTGACATCAGGACAAATCTCATTGATCACAGATATTCTTAATCTATGCCTATTTATTGCTTGAAAAAATGCAGCAATTGAGAATTACAGAATTTTGGGGATTTAGCTACTATGACCTCTTTGTTGGATTTATTTGTAATCTAAAGATCAGTGGGATGGATATGGCATCTTTTTTTTTTTTTTTTTTAGTACAATCCACTTTCTTCCTGAAAACATTGACTTTAAAATTCTTACAGTAAAGAGACATTACACACCGTGTCTCAGAGTACTAAACACTTCCTAAACCACACTCTCTGAAACACAAATAAGATGTCAAGGAGCTGCTCTTAATGACTTACTGTCCACCATGTGTTAGATCTCCTTTCTCAAAGTTTTCTCAAGGAGAGAGAAGACCATTTAAACCTTGCTCCTCAAAGTGTGACCCAGAGACCAGTAACATTAGCAGCATCAGGCAGCCTGCCAGAAATGCCGAATCTCAGATTATTTGCTCATTAAAGTTTAAGATGCATTACTGTAAATAAACCACATTTCCAGTGATCTTACATCAATTGTAGGCTTGACATGGTATTTAAAAAATAGAGAAAAACATGTATGAATGAATATTTAATGACTACATGGATTAAAGTTTTAATGGATATATATGATTACATGATTGAATAAATATATCATTTTTTCTGAAACTTATAATCAAGTGTACAAAGTGCAGAGATAGTTTTATGAAGATTAAGTGAAGTGAGTTATGGGAAATCCATTGCTAATCTGTAAAGATTTTCTGAATGTACTGGGCCACATTAATAGCACAGATTATCTCATGACACACTGGTAATAATGCAATCAACTCTCAAGGAGATTCCTCAATACTTGTGTTTATTTATTTCCTACAGGGCTTACAATTCTTAGCCTTCATTGGTAAGAAGCGTGGGAAAGTGTTCTTTAAGGACATTGGTTGGCGACTACACAAGTTATTGTGTGTAAGAACACTTCCAACTATTGTTCCTTCTGTATGAATTGTTTTCCTGTGAGAGCTCTCGCTCTCATTCTCTCTCTCTCTCTCTCTCTCTCTCTCTCTCTCTCTCTCTCTCTCTCTCTCTGTCACACACACACACACACACACACACACACACACACACACACACACACACACACATATCCAACAAATTCATACTACTGTCAACCTCTTCTCCATCCTGGTGTGTAGACTGCAAGATTTCCACCTTGGTATATAACAGAGAAAAATTAGCTTAATGGTGAAATTGACTGAAAAATGTCAGTTTGAAAAGATGAGATTTTTCAGTTCTTTGGGTTGAAAAACACATAGTGTTCAGTTCAGAAATACCATGATCTTCAAAAACAGATTGTTCTTTTTGATATGAGTTTATATAATGACTAGTCTTAGGCAAAGATTAATAGATAAAGGGATATAGATAAAACTTAATTAACTCTATTTTAAAGATACACAGTTGATTTTGATAGGTATTGGGACCACTAAACTAAGAGACAGGCAAAGTGATAAACAATTAGCATAACTTTTCTGGTAATTACCTTTTTTCATTAGATACATTTGTAATAGGGAGCATATATCCAGAGTGTTTATATTTTAAATTAGCACTTGTTTTGATTTTATTCAGAATAATAAAGGACTGAAAACAATTAATCTCAAATGCACTAATATTTGACCAAGTAGGTAACTCAGATTCAGAATAAAGTCAAATAATTTATATTGACAAGTTTTCTAGGTTATTTATACACTCAAGAAAATTCAGTAGAGGTTAAAAAGAGGTAAATCAAAACAAGGCTGAACAGAACATATGTTTTAAATGAAATTACTACTTTTATATTATCCAGAGAATATCTGATTTTTTTTTTAGCACAAAGATACTAGGTAAGTTTAACAAATTGTTTAGCCTTTTAAAGTCACAGTAATGCAACAAAAATTATGAAAATTAGGCAGTGAATAAACAATTCATCTAGAACAGACAAAAGTCGTTAATACAATAAGCAATGTAGCTATAAAACTATTCAAAACTACAAGAAAATGATCTTTTGCCCCTACCAATGTAACCACATTTAAAATTGATCTCTGATCAATGTTAAGGAGGATGTGAAAAAAGCTGGCAAAGTTATTTAATGTTGTTGACACTATAAACTGATGCCACTCACCACGAAATACATTTTAAACTGCATTTCAGAACATAAAAATTCAATTCTGGAGTTAATTCTAAAGTAAGAAAAAATATGTAGAAAGTGGCTTAATGCAACCTTACATGTTGTAGGAATAGTCAGAAGAAGCAAAATTCCTCACATTAAAACCACATAAATCCAATAAAATATTATAAAACTATTGGAATGAAAATGTTCACGATGTAGCAATATAGAAAATGCAATAAAATATAAGAAAATCATGTTGTAACAATGAAGATCAAATATCATAAATATAACAAAAAATCCTTAAAACTTTTATGAGAAAACGTTTTTAGCACGGCTGAGAGACTTCAGAGTAGACTTTTGCAGCGCTGTTCACCGTAGCAAGAACATGGAACCAACGGTGCTGCCCATCAAAAAAGGACTGGATAAAAAAATGTGGTACATATACATGATGGAATATCACGCAGCCATAAAGAAGAACAAAATCATGAACTCTGCAGCCACCTGGATGGATTTAGAGTCTCTAATACTGAGTGATCTTTCGCAGAAACAAAGAACTGAGTATCACATGTTCTCACTCACAAGTGGACCTCGAACAACCGCTGTATACTCTAAGAAAAGGATTGACTGTAGCCAAAACTGCAGAGGGGAGGGGGGCGAGGAGGAGGGACTGACGGTTGCAGAAAGCTGCCTGGGGACGATGGGGCACACCTCATCAACAAAGGTACCTGCACAGTGAATATTTGTATGCCTAATTCTGAAATGTACCCCACAATTTTAAAATTTAAAAAACGTAAAAGTTAAAAGAAAGTAGACTTAAATGAAAAAGCATTCCCTGTTCTTCGATAGAGAAATTTAGTATTACGAGGGTGTCAGAATTTCCCAAGTTAATTTATAAATTCTACAAATTTAGCAAGATATTTATGGAGTTAGGTAAATTTTAATAGTTTATTTAGATAAAAACATGCAGAAATATCAGGAAAGTATACACACAAGAGAGAAAAATTGACTAGAAGGGTTAGTTATTAGCATATATGCAATAGGGCTTCCAGGATTAAAAGTTGTGATATCAGTGTGAGGACAAGTAGACCAGCAGAAAAGAAAAGAATAGAGTGTTTGGAAATAGTCTGAATGCATATGGCAATTTAGTGCAAGGTAAAAGTAGCATCTCAGCCGGGCTTGGTGGCTGTAATCCCGCGCCTTTGGGAGGCTGAGGTGAGTGGATTGCCCAAGCCCGCGGGTTCGAGACCCGCCTGGGCAGGCAAGACCTCATCTTTGCAATAAAATCAAAAAATTAGCCGGACATGGGAGTGCGCGCCTGTAATTCTGGCTACTGGGAAGGCTGAGGCGGAAGGACCGCCGGAGCCCAGCAGGTCGAGGCTGCGGTGGCCGGGAGCGGCCACTGCACTCCAGTCTGGGTGACAGAGTGAGACTCCGACTCGAAAAAAAAAAAAAAAGAAAGAAAGTAGCATCTCAAATCTCTGAGGTAAAACGAGTCTTTCTTCAAAGTGATGCCATCATAAGTAAGTAACCACTTGGACTAAATCAATACAGCTTCATTCATATTTCACACTATCTACAAAAATAAAACCCAACTGAATCAAGGACATAAATGCAAACAAAAAGGAAAAAAAAAAAAGAAACACACACATATACACAAGAAGAAGAATGGAACTGTGCAAATAATCGAAGAAAATAAGTTTAGGCCGTATTTTTTGTTTGTTTCATTTTAGTCATGGTAAAGGGGAAGATTTCCTGTGAGTTGAAATCCAAAGGCAGTAAAAGAAAAGACTGGTATATTTGACTAAACAAATTAGAAAATTTTGCATGCCCGAACCTACCACGAACAAAGTTGAAAGACAGTTTATATACTGGGAGAAAATATTTACAACATATATCAAAGACAATGGCTACTATCTTTATATATTACATTTTTTAAATTAAGGGACAAATATATTAGTGGCAAATTACCTGATAGAAACAGGAAAAAGATATAAATACACAATTCAATGTATAAAATAAGATTAAAATGGGCATACAACATTTGAGAAAATATTGAAATTTATTCACAAATGCAAATTAAAATACTGAGATATCTTTTTTTAACCTATCAGACTGGCTAACATTAAAATAGTATCACATACTAATATACATTCCAACAGTTGTGCTCCTTGGTATTTACTCTAAGGGAATGAAAATTTATATTCACACAAAAGCTTGCACATGATGTTTAGAATGGCTTTACTCATAATTGCCAAAACTTGGAAACGACCAAGGTATACTTCAGTGGGTGAATGTATAAATAAACTGTGGTATATTCAGACAATGAAATATTATTCAACGCTAACAAGAAAAGCTTTCAAGTCACAAAAAGACATGGAGAAATCTCAGATGCAAATTATTAAGGGAAAGAAGCCAATCAAAAATGCCAACCTACTGTATGATTCCAACTATATGACATTTTGGAAAAGACAAAACCAAGGACAGAGTAAAAATACCAGTGATTGTGAGGGCTTAGGGGGAGGGAGGGATAGATAGGTAGACCACAGAAGATTTTTAGGACAGTGAAACTATAATATACTGTATATACTATAATAGTGGATGCATGTCATTATATATTTGTCCAAACCCATAGAAAATACAACATCTAATGTAAACAGTTAACTTTGGGTGATAATGATTTGTTAATGGAGGTTAACCAAATGGATCACTCAGGTGAGGTATGTTGATAATGGCGGAGGTCATGCCTGTGTGAGACAGAAGATAAATAGGAAATCTCTGTAACTTCCGTCCAATTTTGTCATGACCCTATAACTGCTTTAAAAAGAAAAGTCCATTAAACAACAAGTAGAAATACCTCAACATATTCTGTTGGCAAAGCTGTGGAGAAATCTTTACTGCCATGCATTGCTGATTGGAATGCAGTTTTGCATAATCATTCTGAAAGGAAACTTAGCATCACTTAACAAACATACATGTGCACTTGTCTTTTGACCCAACAAATCTATTTTGGAAATCTACCCTAAAGAAACACAAAAACTTAGATGTCCATATCTGGAAAAGTAATTGAAAAAATGATAACACATCCAATTAATTATCATGAAGCTATTTAAAATGTGCAAGATGTCTGTGGATGAATAGAGAGTGATTTCCAAAACAGACTGATAAAACAAAAATATACAAAATATTGCTACTCTTTTTTTTTTTTGAGTTGGAGTCTGTCGCCTAGACCCTGTTGCTCAGACTGGAGTGCAGGAGTGCAGTAGCCACTCCCGGCCACCACAGCCTTGACCTGCTGGGCTCTGGCAATCCTTCCGCCTAAGCCTTCCAAGTAGCTGGAACTACAGGCACGCACTACCATGCCCGGCTGATTTTTTGATTTATTGTAGAGATGCGGTCTCGACAAGTTGCCCAGGCGGGTCTCGAACCGCGGGCTCAGGCAATCCACTCACCTCAGCCTCCCAAAGCGCGGGATCACAGGCTGAGCCACCAAGCCCAGCTTATTGCTACTCTTCATATCACAGAGAAGTATATCCAACATGTGCTACTCTTCATATCTCAGAGAAGAAGATCTAAGAAATTAGACATGTATCTACTAATTTGTATGACAGAAATATGAGAAAGACAAATCAGAAACTAAAAAGATTGATTACTTACAGAGGGATCATTGCAAGTAGTAAAAATCAGTGATAAATTAGAAAGTAGGTAGTTGGAATGGATGAGAAGGTAGGGGCACAACTTTGCGTAATTATTTTGTGTATCTCTGACTCTCAGAATCATACTATTGTGTCACATATCCTCCCAATTAATGAATTATTAAGATAGACTTGGTAGGACACAGTGGCTCACACGTGTAATCCAAGCAACTTGGGAGGCTGAGGCGAGAGGATTGCCTGAGCCCAGGGGTTTGAGATCAGCCTAGGCAGCATAGCAAGACCTTGTCTCTACAAAAAAAATAGAATAATTAGTTGGGCGTAATGGCACAGGCCTGTAATCCCAGATATTCAGAAGGCTGAGGTGGAAGGATCGCCTGAGTCCCGGATGTCGAGGCTGTGGTGAATTGTGATCCTGCCACGGCCCTTCAGCCTGGGTGACAGAGTGAGACTCTAACTCCAAACAGGTAAACAGACAAACAAAAGCAGGGCATAGGGCAAGAATCCAAAAATGTAATAAAACAATACCAAATGAGCCTAACTGTATTACAAATTAATTATAAGTTAAGGAATTATAACTGAAGGAATAAGGAAGACCTGATATAAATAACTTTAGAAAAAATGTTTTGACCAGATTCTGTAAGGCTATAGATAAAATGGCCTGTATGCAAATACTCTAACTTCTCACACAGGTGTGGGCTAGCAAGTCTGTAACAAGTTTAAGTGTATATCATATCCTACCAACAATTACACCTATACATGCATGCACACATATATACACATGTGTGCAAATATACACATATACACATGCACACACAGAAATAAAGATGGGTGTGTACATACATGTATGGTTAGCATGCATACATATATCTTCCTAGCTCTGTCTGCTGGGGGGACTGGGAGCAATAAAACATCAGTAGTTATGAGCACAACTGGGACCCAGACCTCAGGTCCTGAACATCATTCTCTAATCAAAAGAACCACAACTCCTTGTAGAAGTGGTTGATTCCAGGACGAGAGCCAGGAAAAAACAAAATGAGCTGGAACAACTTGCAACGCCACAAATAAGAGAGTGTTCAAAAAAGTTCTAGAATGAAAGGCTTAACAAATAAAAATAAAAGGATGGGGCATCTCCAAAGAACATAGGGGCCACTTGAAGGGGTCCTAATGGCCAAATATGGAACCATCTGAGCACCAAAATAAATAGTAGCATTGGACAATAACCCATAGAATACAATAAATATCCATGAGCGCATACTAATAAGAATAATTGAGTGGATAGATAAATGGCAGAAAAGAGTTAGTTATTTCTCACAGAGGAATTCTATTAATACATATAAAAGAGAGAAATGAAAAAATACCATTGGGCAAACACCATAGCAATTTTTGTTGAAGATAAGATCCACCAATGAATACTAAAATTGTTGAGCAAATTGTTGAAAAGAGCAGAATATTTGCATAGTTTCAAAGTATCTCCCCCAGGGTAATTATTATTTTTTCCTGGGATACAAAGGAAAAAACAGCAACTTTCCAGAGGATAAGTCCAGCAGATAACACCTTAACCAAGAGATCAAGTTAACATCATCAGTGGTAAAACATAACATCACAAACTCCATGCTGTGAAGCACTGAGTGGGACACAACTTTATTTCTCTGGTGCTTTTGCCAAAAATGCATGCCTCATTCTAAGCGTTTAAAAAAATAAAATAAAAAAAACTTTAGACAGCCTCTATTTAGAACATATTCTACAAAATAACTGTCCAGTAATCACTGAAAATGTCAGGATCTTAAGCCAAGGAAAGACTGAAACACTGTTACCCTTCACTTAACCTTTCACTTAGCTTCCCCTAATGTTAGCTTCTTATATAACCATATTAAAAATGAAAAAACATAATACTATCAGCATAATACTCCAATCCAGAATCCCACATAATATTTAATTTTTATGCTTCTTTGGTCACCTCCAAAGGACCCCTGTTGGAAATGTGAGTGTATAATTCACAGAATCACCATATCAGAGATTTCAAATTTGTCAGGAACCTTAAAAAAAGCTTTGACTGACATAATAAGATTTTACATGAGTAATTAAACAATAATCATTTGCCCTGAATATCCTTTAATCTCCCATCTGCTGCCCTCATTGTAGGTACCATCTGACTCACTATCTTCATTTTTTGAAACGTGTTTCATGTACTCTTCACCTAAACCATCTTGCTAAGACGCTCCTCATTGTTTTCTCACCTTCTTCAAAACCTACTATTAGTTGTCATATTGTCACATTTTGAGTGTCAACTTAGTCATATGTTCATTTGTATGAAGAATCCAATGTTAACCTCAGACAATTAATTGCTAACGGTAGAACAGCAGCTTCTGTGATATTGGGTCGATGTAATTTTCTGAGAAAAGAGGTAATTATTTCATAATGGCCCCAAGACATGAAAAAAAAAAAAACCTCATATTGCTCTCTTCATTAGAAATTCCTTTGTTGGCTGAGCACGGTGACAGCCTGTAATCCCAGCACTTTGGGAGGCCGAGGCCGAGAGGATTGCCTGAGCCCGTGGGTTCAAGACCAGCCTGGGCAACTTGGTGAGACCTCGTCTCTACAATAAATCACAAAAAAACTAGCTGGACATGGTGGTGTGCGTCTGTAGTTCCAGCTACTTGGAAGACTGAGTCAGAAGGATCGCTTGAGTCCAGCAGATGGAGGCCACGGTGGCCGTGAGCCTGCCACTGTACTCCAGCCTGGGTGACAGAGTGAGACTGCGACGCAAAAAAAAAGAAAAAAAGAAAAAGAAGTCCTTTTGTTTTGTTAAGTAAAGAGGGAACAGCGGAATGACATTTTCTTTAAAAAGGTGAAGCCTGAGACATCGCATTTCACAGTGTGTAAAATCAGAAACATTTCTAAGAAATTAAAGCAAAAAGAAAAAAAATTATTTTTGTTCCCTCGAAAGTAGCCAGTGCTTATTTTTCCTGGTGAGTGAGGCCTCCTTAAGTGAGAGAGAAGATGGGTTGACATAGCTCCCTCACCCACACCACACATTCCACCCACTTCCCTCCTCAAAGGCATGGGTGATACTGCATGTGTAAGGTCTGTAGGTTGCATCTATTTCTGTAGCTAGTTTTGGGGTCATTTCATATTAGATTTTGCTGACACTTAGCTACCTAGTTTGTATGAAAGTCATTTCACTGTCTGGAAGTGATCAGAAGCGCCTGACTCTCTGTTACCTATGATTTGTATCATTAATATCAGTGCTTCTGCTGGTTGCCAACCATATAGTCCCAGATGATATGGCACTTCTTTCTTTGGTCAGCACCTCCCTCTTACCCACTTCCTTTACATTCTTATGCTATAATAATATTACTCTTGCCTCAGACCTTTTGCACTCGCCACTTCTGCCAGGAATGATCTGCCTGCTCTTCCCGTGGTTGGCCCTCTGCTCATGTTTCAGGTTCAAAATACATATTTTTTCTTCACTTTCCCTTTACATAGTACTCCATCTAAAGCAGCCCTGTCCTATCCTATGTTTAGAAGCAGTTGCTTCAAGATGCTTATCACGTTCCAGAATTATTTATTTTTATATTTTGTTTAGTCTCCTCATGAGAAAGTTATCTTCGTAAGATAGGGTCCATGTCTGTTTACTTTGTCCAAACACCAACATTGTGAAATTAAAACTATTATTGCTCTGCAGTTGAAGAAACTGTTTCAGAGGATACGCTCAGGGTCAAGCAGCTAGTGAGTGGTGGAGTCAGAATTCAATCTCAAGCAGAGAGACTGGAGCCCTTGACTATGTGAAAATTTAAAGATTAAACACAGTACCTGAATACTTACAATAGTACCGGATACATGGTATTTAATACACGACTTTGGTTACTATTTTGATCCCAAACCATTATAATCTGGATTTCTGGGTTTCTGGGAGCAGGAAAGACGATATTCCTATGATTATCTTTTTGTTTCTTTCTTTTTTTTTTTTTTTTTGAGTTGAAGTTTCTCTCGGTGGCCCAGACTGGAGGGCAGTAGCCGCTCTTGGCCACCGCAGCCTCGCCTGCTGGGCTCTGGTGATCCCTCCGCCTCAGCCTTCTAAGTAGCTGGAACTACAGGCATGCGCTACCACGCCCGGCTGATATTTTGATTTATTGTAGAGATGAGGTCTCGCTGCCCAGGCGGGTCTCGAACCCGCGGGCTCAGGCAGTCCACTCACCTCAGCCTCCCAAAGGCGTGGGATGACGGGCTGAGCCACCGAGCCCGGCTTGATTATCTTTTAATTTTATATCATCCTTCCTACAAGGTCTGAACACAGGGTATTCTATAATACTTTCTAATCAAAATAGAAAAATGACAAAATTTGGAAGCTTTTAGTACTCTTTAGAATCTATTAACTTCTGTATTTTTGAATACTTCTAATGCCTGTCTCTACTTCTCCTCTTCCAATAATATTTTGTTTGGAAAATCTAATACCATTAACTTAGCAGTGGAATTTTTCTCTCCTGAAAGGGATTAATTACGCAAGCAGCTGTGGGAAGTCCCCTAATCAGTCTTCATTAACAGAATTTCTACATTTTATTATGCTGTAAATCACATCCTTGAGAATTATGTATGAAGCCTTTACTTTAAAGTATATAAAGAATGCTTCAAGATCAACACTAAGGAAATAAACAACTGATTTTAAAAATGTGCAAAAAACTTAAGGGCCTTGCAAAGGAAGCTATACAGATGATAAGTAGCATATGGAAAGGTGCTTCACTTCATGTGTCCTTGGGGAAATGCAAAGTAAAACAATGAGATACCATTACACCTCTGTTAGGATGACCAAAATTTAGAACACTGACAATGCCAAATGTTGGTGAGGACGTCGAGCCACAAGAATTCTTATTTACTGCTGGTGAGAATGTAAAATGATATGGCCATTTTAGAAGATGTGTTTGTTAGTTTCTTACAACACTAACCATACTCTTACCGTATAATCCTATAATCATGTTTCTTGGTGTTTGCCCAAAGGAGTTGAAAACCTATGTCTACAAAGCAGCCTGCATATAAATGTTTACAGCAACTTTATTCATAATTGCCCAAACTTGAAAGCAATCAAGATATCCTTCCATAGGTGAATGAATAAATATTAAAAATCAATAATGAATGAGTTTTCCATCCATGAAAAGTCATGGAGAAAGCTTAAATATATATTACTAAGTTAAAGAAGTCAAACTGAAAAAGCTATATACTATATGATCCTAACTATATGACAGTCTGAGAAAGACAAAACTATGGAGAAAGTAAAAAGATCAGTAGTTTCCAGGGAAAGAGGAGGAAGAAGGAAGAATATGAAAAGCATAGAGGATTTTTAGGTCAGTGAAACTCTTAGGTATCATACTGTAATGGTTGATACGTGTCATTACGTATTCTTCCAAACCCATCGAATGCGCACCAAACTGAACCCTAATGTCAACTATGAATTTTGAGTGACAATGCTTGTCAACAGAGGTTCATCAATCATATCAAATGCACCACTGTGCGGGATGATGACAATGAGGAAGTTTTTGCAGGAATGGGAGCAGGGCCTATGTGGAAAATCTCTTTACCTTTTGCTCAATTTTGCTCCGAACGTAAAACAGCTCTGAAAAATAAAGTTTATTTGCAAGGAAATTTTTTTTAAAACTTCGCAATATGCTCATACAAGACCACAGTACAAAGAATGTTACGAGATTCCCTATCAACATAGGTCTTAAGAAGTAATGACTAGAAGCTCTCCAAGTGCTTAAACAAATTTGCTTTTGTGTATTGCCCTGGAGTCATTAAAAAAAAAAAAACAACCTTTATTTATTCAGTTTGTTTCCTATTGTGATGTAGGAATAAAGGACTAGTCTTAAGAATTTGAGAATCTTAAGTCATTAAATTATCAGCGATTCAACATTATTGAACAACAGAGGTACGATAGTAGCATTCCTCTTAAGAGAATCTGGCAATGAGTAGATGTATTCTGGAGTCTTTATTCTGGTAACGACCAATCCATTTCTTTAGCACAGATGCAGTCAGAGTCTGCCTTTTCCTCACTTGCATTCTGACAAAGAACTGACAATGAAAGAGAGTTCATAGCTAGAGCACATAGAAGATTTAAATGTAGATAGGTTGATAGAGAGATAAATAGATATAAATAGATAAGATAGATATACATATACACACATTTATACATGTGATATATACAATTATATATGAATATGTATGTATACTTACATATATCTAAATATACTCATCATTCTGTTTTATTATTTGTGTGCATGCATTCATTTCAGGTAAGCTCTTTTCCTAGGTCCTGTGAGTGTCATTTGCAGCAGAGTTTTTTCAGAGAAGTGAAAAGCATTATAATTAAAGGAGATATTCATTTTCCCCTGTCTGGTGTGAAGATTCAGGTGAACCCAAAATATAGGGTGGAGGGAATATTAAAAATTTTGCAGAAAAAATTCTCACCTGTGGGTTTTGTTTTAAAATCTATGCCTTATGTAGAACTCAGACTTTTGCCTTTGCTGCTTATTCATATATATATCTCTAGTCTCCTCCAAAATCTGGGTAAATTCAAAAGTTCTTAAAAAACTCCTGTGGTCAAAATGTATGTAGTGAGACAGTGAAGAATTAGAGCAGTTATTTGAATTCTATGTTTAGAAAAAATAAATGTTCTTTATTTATACAGTACAGAAAATATACAGTAATTTAAGTGTCCTCACTTGAGGGGTGGCTTTTGTTTCAAGATGTGGAGATCTGATATTTATTGAAATGGAATTTTCTATCCTGCTTGAGGATGGTTATTCATGTAATGATGACTTGGAGGCATCTTAAGAATTGAGAAACCTCTTAAAGCACACTAATGCAAAATAAAATTTAGCATGATTTTAATACTGAAATATGATTGCAGTTTTTTTTCAAATTATGAAGTTTTAATATAAGGAAATAGAGGTGAAAACAAGTAGTGAAAGGATAGGAAAGCAAAGGCTATAAAAACTACCACACAAACTCTTAGCCTCAGCATCAAAGCAGGTGATTATCAGGAGTTTAACTGAAAGTGTCTGCAGATCTCAAGAATTCCTGAGTATCTGCTAATGACTTTATCATTCTGAGGTTCCAATGAAGATAGTTATCAAAAGTCCACTTAGAAACTGCTTCAAGCACTCTGTCTAGTCCCACATCCCAAAGGCTTTCCAAATCTTAAAACTGGATTTCCACCCCTGCCTTTCATAAATTCTAACCTAGAATCAAATGCAAAAGCAAATTCTTGTAAATGGAGTTCCCAATTCTTTCTCTGCACTGAAAAGGAAACCTTAGAAAAAGCTAGTGGTAAGCTCAGTGAACACAGACAGTAGAACACATGTACAGTGATCTTACGTCCCCAACAGCTATGCCTTTCACTTTGAATGCCTCAATCCAACATATCTGCATGCGTATTTTGCCAAGTAATTGCATACCTGGTGTACATGTCTGAATTATTTATCTTACAGATGCTTATGAAATTTGAAATTTAAATTAAAAAAAAAGAAATAAGGAAGGAAGCAAAGAAAAAGTAAGAAAGGAAGAAAGAGAAAATTTAAAAATTAGGGTTTGCTGAACTTCGATCAATTATTTACTTTTATTAAATTTAGGAAGTCTTTGGTTCTTATTTCTTCAAGTGTTTCCCATTTTCACCTTCTCCTTTTCTTGTGGGACTCCTATTATATATACATATGCTTAATAGTGTTCCACAGAACTTTTATATTCTGCTTATTTTTTTCTCTTATTTTCAGAGAATTTCCTTTAATCTGTCACCAAAATCACTGATTATTTCTCTCTGACCACGTGAATCTATTATTATTGAGCCTCTTGAATTTTTCATTTTAATTATTTTACTTCTCACATCAAAATGTCCATTTGCTTTTTAAACAAGAATTGCTATCTCTTTCATAAGAGTCCCTATTCATTCAGTCATCATTATTATATTTTCCTTTTGTTTTTTAACCCTTTTCCTGTTTAGGAAAAAAGTGCAACTCACCGCCATGTTCATTTAAGTTTATATAAACCCACTCCTTGAGGCTGAAGCAAATCTGACTGGTTTTCAAAGTGAAAATAAATACAAAAACTCTTCTTAGAATTATTTCTAAACAGAACTTGTTTCTAATCCTAAAAAGAATTACAACAACAAGAAGAAAAATATTACTATATTCTGCAATATTTATTTATATATCAAAATAAATGCTGCAGCAGCAAGCTCCACCAGCGAGTATTCTCAGGTTAAACAGGAAAAGGGTTAAACGTGATATCAATTATTTATTTGAACATATTTAAAATAAGTCCTTTGAATTCTTTGCTAAATTCAAAATTGGAAGTGGAACACAGTATCTTTTTATTGCTTTGTTTTTTTCCTGAGTATGGTCACATTTTCTATTTTCTTCACATGATTTTTATTGAATATTGTATTTGTAAATAAGATATTGTAGCAACTATTGATTTTTACATTTTTCTTCTCGAGGATTATTTTGTCTTTTATTTGCTTTTCTTCATCAAATCTGTGAAGTTTGACTCTTTTTTCTTTTTTAATCAATATTTTTTATTATGATACAGTTAAGTACAGTTAAGGGTTAGGTATACAAATATGCTTCATTCAGGCACCCTTGTTGATAAGAGGTGTCTCCCTATCCCCAGACAGATATTTACTACTGTTAATCCCATCTCCCTTCCCCTCCCCCCCGTAGTTTCCCACCACTGTCAGTCATTTTCTTATAGTATGATGTTGGGTGTTCAAGGTCCACTATATGAGGGAGAACACGTGATACTCACATCTTTGTTTCTGTGAGAGGTCACTCAGTATTATAGACTCTAGTTCCATCCAGGTTGCTGGAAAATTCATGATTTTGTTCTTTTTTATGGCTGCATAGTATTCCATCGTGTATATATACCATATTTTATTAATCCAGTCCTCTTTTGATGGACAGCATGGTTGCTTTCAGGTTCTTGCTATTGTGAACAATGCTGCAATTAAACATACATGTGCAGGTATCTTTTTTATAGAGTGATTTGAGTTCTTCAGGGTATATTCCCAGTAGGGGGATTGTGGGGTCATATGGGAGGTCAATATTTAGAGCTTTTAGGACTCGCCATACTATTTTCCACAGAGGTTGCACTAGTTTGCACTCCCACCAACAGTGTAGAAGTGTTTCCTTTTCGCCACACCCTCTCCAGTAACTGTTATTTTTTGAGTTATTAATAATTGCCATTCTGACTGGAGTTAGGTGGTATCTCAGTGTGGTTTTGATTTGCATCTCCCTAATGATTAGTGAGGTTGAACATTTTTTCATGTGTCTGTTGGCTGCTCAGATGTCTTCCTTTGAGAAGTGTCTGTTCATATCTTTTGCCCATTTTATAATGGGGTTATTTGTTTTTTTCTTTTCAGCACATTTGAGTTCCTTGTAGATCCAGGATGTTAAGCCTTTGTCAGACCTGGAGTTGGCAAATACTTTTTCCCAGTCTGTAGGCTGTCTTCCTGCTCTCTTGATGGTTTCTTTGGCTTTGCAGAAGCTTCTCAGTTTAATGAGGTCCCACTTGTCTATCTTATCTCTTATGGCCTGTGGGATTCGGGTTTTGTTCAGGACTTGGATGCCAGTTCCGATTTCCATGAGGGTATTTCCTTCATTTTCTAAGGTTCTTATGGTTTGAGGTTTTACATTTAGGTCTCTGATCCATTTGGAGTTAACTTTTGTGCACGGGGATAGATAGGGGTCTTGTTTCAATCTTCTACATGTGGTCAGCCAGTTTTCCCAGCACCATTTACTGAATAGGTTCTCCTCTCCCCAGTGGTAGGTGGTGGGGGCTTTGTCGAAGATGAGTTGGTTGAGAAATTGAGGTTTTGCTTCTGGAATCTCAATTCTATTCCATTGGTCTATATGACTATTCTTGTACCAATACCAAGCTGTTTTGATTATTGTAGCTTTATAGTAAAGTTTGAAGTCTGGTAATGTGATACCACCTACTTTGTGTTTTTTTGTTTTGTTTTGTTTTGCTGAGGATTGTTCTGACTATTAAGTTTGACTCTTCTAAAATGTTTCATAGTTGATGTTTCTGTTGGAGTTTTTTTTTTTTTGCTAGTTATTTTGTTTTGTTTTTATTTTTGAGCCTTGTTTACTAATGGTAGCCCAGTGTCTATATAGTTTTCTGTTCAGACAAAGTTTCTTTAGAGGTTATATTCAAACCCCTCTAGCCAGTAAGTTTTTCACTCTTTGCTGATGGATCTGTGTATGAACCAAAGAGTACATTCAAACATCACAGTGTTTTTATATTTTTACTTTCCATGGAGTTTTCTTGTATCTCCTCTAAAACACGTGCACTGGATCCACAGGCCAGAGATATTTGAGTTGCTTAGGTTCACTCTAGTCTCCACTGCTAATACACACAGCCTCTGGTCAACTGGATATGTAAAATGCTGGTCAACTCCCACATGTCTGTCTTAGTTCCTGGAACTCCTTGTTTAATGTCCAGCTATTCAAATTCAAGATAGTAGAGCAGCTGGTTCTTCTTTTTGTCACCACGGTCACAATTTGCATTAGTCATGGTTCTTCATACAAATAGAACCAACAGGATAGATAGATAGATAGATAGATAGATAGATAGATAGATAGATGTAATTTATTATGAAAATTGATTCACACAATCATGAAGGACAAGAAGTTCCATGATATGCCATGTCATCTGCAAGCTGGAAAACCAGGAAAACTGGTGTTGTAACTTAACCCAAGTTCAAAGACCTTAAAAATACAGACAGTAGAGAGCACTGGTATAGGTTCCATATTCTGAAGGGCTAAACACCAGGAACTCTAATGTCTTAGCTCAACAAGAGGGAGAAAAAGAGAAGGTGATTTTACTCTGCATTTCTGTTCTAATTGGAACCTCAATGGATTAAATGATGCCTACCCATACTGATGAGAATGAATCTTTTTTTACTTAATCTACTTACTCAAATGGTGATTTATTCCAGAAACATGCTCAAAGAGATACCCAGACATATTTTGACAGCTATCCAAGCATTCTTTAGCTCAATCAAGTTGACACTTGAAATTAACCATTACAATGTCTATGTGTGTATGTATGCATTTGCATACAGTTATGTATCATTTAATAACAGAGATACATTCTGAGAATTGTGTCATTAGGCAGTTTCTTTGTTGTGCAAACATAATACAATGCATGTACACGAATCTAGTGGCCTAGCCTGCTATACACCTAGGCTATGTGACATAGCTTATTGCTCCTAGTCTACTGACTTATTCAGCATGCTACTGTGTAAGGGCTGTAGGTAATTGTAATACAATGGTGAGCATTTGTGGATGTAAATATATCTAAACATTGAAAATACAGTATAAAAGATGGCATATTTGTATAGGGCACTTGCCACGGATGGAGCTTGCAGGAGAGAAAACTGCTCTGGGTAAGTCAGTCAGTGAGTGAATACGAAGGCTTAGGATTTACTTTACACTATTGTAGACATTATGACACTGTACACTTAAGCTACAGGGCATTTATTTTTTAAAAGATTTTTCTTCTTCAGTAATAAATTAGTTTTAGCCTATTGTAACATGTTTACTTTATGAGCTTTTGAATTCTTTAAACTTTTTTGAGTCTTTTGTAATAACATATAGATTAAACACAACACAGTGCAGCTATACAATAATATTCTCTTTCTTCACAACCTTATTCTATAAGCTTTTTTCTACTTTGAATGTTTTCCTTTTTTTTTTTTTAACTTTTTTGTTGAATGCTAAGATACAAACACACACATTAGCCCAAGCCAACACAGGGTTAGGATCCTCAATGTTCCTGTCTTCCACCTCCATTGGATGGTCTTCAGGGGCAATAATACACATGGATCTGTCATCTCCTATGATAACAATGCTTTTTTTTCCAGAATACCTCCTGAAAGACCTGCCTGAGGTTGTTTAACAGTTAGTTTTTTTTTAATAAGTAGAAGGAGTACATTCTAATCATAAAAAGTATACTATAGTAAGTATATTAGCCAATAATTTATTATCACTACCAAGTATTGTATACTGTACACAATCGTATGCACTAGACTTCTATACAGCTGTCAAAGCAGTATGTCTGTTTATACTAGCGTCACCACAAATATGGATAATGTGCTGTTCTTTTATGTTGACAGATGCTAAGTCACTTGGTAGAAATTTTTCAGTTCCATTATAATCTTATGGGACCAGCATAGTATATGCAGTTTGTCTTTAACCAAAACATCATTATACAGTGCATAATTATATATATACACACACATATATATGACTATATGCACACACACGTATGCATATATGTGTATATATATATATGGTGTGTGTATATATGGATGGATGGAGATATATATGGAGATATGTGCGATTGTATATATATATATATATATATATATATATAAAACACATAAATATATATCTCCATCCATCCATTCATACATATGGGTGTGTGTATATACATACACACACACACACACATAAATATGTTCTCAAACACATACAGCAGGTCTTCAAATAAATTCATTGTTTCATCGTGTTTAATTATAATGTTGATGAGGAAAACACTGGTTCCTATCTATCCATATATATGTATGGAGACAGAGAGAGAGAGAGAGAGAGAGAGAGAAGAGAGAAAGAAAGAAAAAGGAAGGAAGGAAGGAAGGAAGGAAGGAAGGAAGGAAGGAAGGAAGGAAGGAAGGAAGGAAATGTATCATAAGGAATTGGCTTAACAGGGTATGGAGTTTGAGAATTTCCAGGATATGAATAGCTACACTTCAGACCCAAAGGCCTGAGAATCAGGAGCACCAGTGCTGGAAGTCCCAATCTGATTGTAGAAAAGACTAAAATCTCAGCTTAAGCAGTCAGGCAGAAAAGACACATTCTTTCTTCCACCACCTTTTGTTCTATTCTGGCCCTCAGCAGATTGAATGAGGTCCGCCCACACTGAGGAGTGCAATCTGCTTTACTCAGTTCAATGATTTAAAGGCTAATCTCTTTTAGAAACTCCCTCAAGACACACCCAGAAATATTGTTTAACCACATATCTGGGCACTCCATGACCCAGTCAGCGTGACACATAAAATTAACCATCACATATAATCACGATGCTCTAAATCCTGTATGTCCTTACTCGCAGAACAAGGAAGCTGCTCGTTTTTTAGTCTGGCTCTTCCTGGTTGTATTATCATGGGTGGCAATAGTAGGGCATGGGAGCCAACCTGGGCAGGAGCACCACAGACGCATGCCATTCTTATGCACATGTAGCACTGTTCATGAATAAATTTTCACATTAACATAGGTCTTGGGTTGATTTCCAGATTTTTAGCAATCTGAAATGATTGGCAGTTTTATTCAGCTTTCCGGTTGCGTTTTATTTGGGGAGAGGATTTGTTGACTTCCTAAGGGACTCATTAACTACAAATTTATATAGAGTGTACAAAATAACTCTTTTTCAAAATATTGCCATATCATTCCAAGCCTACAAGAAAAGACAAAGACCAAAGAGTAAAATAAAAAGACTTTGTACTTTGGACTCAGATGAACCTAAGTTTGAGTCTTGCTATTAACTTTCTGCAGGATGAACTCTGGGAAAATAACTCAAACTTTGTGAGTCTCCTCCGCAAGATAGATATCATTGCTGGGTGTTTTGAAAACTAAATGTCAGGTATATAATTTGAACTTAATGGATGCTAGTGTTACTTATATTACCCTTTCGCTTTTGGCTTCACCTTGAAAAGTTAGGTATGCTATATATGAAACTGACTGGTTTCATTTCTGGTGTTTAAAGATTACATTAACATGTGCATTTAGTTATTGGTGTTTAAAAATAATACAAGTTGGGGTTTTTTCATAATTTAAAAGACACAATAGAGAAATAGTTTCTGAAGCAACCAACACCCTTCTGGTTTGATGCCCAAGAATGCAATCCTTCTTTTGTGTTTTTACAAGACTTATGTTGATTTATGTTTGCAAATGTACTTTTGGTCATTTTCTTAGGCTGTATTCCCAATGTCTTTCTTTAGATAACTATTGTGTATGTAATTTTTGCAATATTGTCTAAGTGTTAAAAGGAAGAAAGGATGAAATGCATGTACATTTTTGTGGGACAAATTCCAAATCAACTTATTCTAGTAGCCTTTTTGGGGGGGTCAGTTTTAAGCACTGATATCATTACAGTACTATCTACATTTCTTCTTTAGAATAAGAACTATTCTAAAGTAGACACCACAGCTAGTGTTTCAACAATGGATTAGTATTTCAATTCTAAGCACTGATCATGACCAAAGTGAAGCAAAATAATGCTTAAAAGATTACAATCTAGCAACTGATTTATGATATTCGTTTTTCTGGATCTTGCTGAGACAGGCATAGTTAACATAGGTTACAAGTAGTTAGGCAGGTTTTCTCAGGTAGGTCTAAATTAAAACAGGGTAAGTGTTCAGACATTTTTTTTTATCGGTATATGACTTTCACCTGACCAACCAGGCATATCAGATCTGACTACCTTGTGGGTTGGAATGTGGTATCACCAGTGTAGTAAATCACAAAAACAATAGAGAATTACCCCAAACACAGACATGATGTTCTAAGAAAAGCCCAAATCCAGTGAGACAGCATCTTCCTTATTTAAAAAGATCCTTGTGCGCTTAAAATGTTGAGAGATAGATGGTAATCAAAACTCATGACCAAATACCTGCAGCCCTGTGCTCTTAGCTCATGGTTTGCTTAATCATTGGTGTAAAAGACTATAAAACTTCTTGTTAAATACAAGCATACAGCCTCTCTCTCTCTCTCGCTTTTTTTTTTTTTTTTTTGCGAGTTGGAGTCTCACTCTATTGCCCAGGCTGGAGTGCAGAGGCATATTCACAGCCACCCCAGCATCCATCTGGAGATCCTTTTGCCTTCCTAGTAGCCTGAACTACAGGTGCACTCTACCATGCCTGGCTAATTTTTTGATTTTTTTTGATTGTAGAGACGAGATCTTGCCAAGGTGCCTGGGCTGGTCTCAAACCCACAGGCTCAGGCCATCCACTAGCCTCTGCCTCCCAAAGTGCTGGGATTACGGGCCGAGCCACCACGCCCGACCCACACACCCTCTCTTAAAGCAACTCTGCTCTCCCTTGAGCATCTTTTTCTTTCTAATTAATTCTTTCCTAAACCATACCTTGGACTCACCCCTAAATTATTTTCCATGGCAAGGTCAAAGAACCCACAGAGCCACTATACCACACCCCACCTGGCATCATCGCTACATATTTTGTTTTGTGTGACTGCCAAAATAGATTGTGTGAGAACAAAATCCCTTTTTCCCCTGCCTGTTAAATCTTCATAGTAAAAGACACGTGGTTTATTTTCTCCATAAAGTATTTATACTACCTTTCTTGTAGGAGCGAGCACTAGACATCAGACATCAACCTGATTTTGTAGAAACAGCACAAACCCTGGAATGGATGCAGAATACAGGTTTGTGCTGTTCTTCATCAGCTGGGTGATCCTGTTTAAAGAAATCAGATTCTCTGAATTATGATTCTCCCACTTTCAGTAATAGTGTGGTTTAATCCCCACGTTTTCTATTGGTGCTAAAAGCCTGTGATCCTGTAACCATTGGACATTAGTCTAAATTTGACTGATGCTTTCTCTAAGCATTTTAAAAAGTAAATGCTTTTATTTATTGTTTGTCTAATCAAACTGAAGATTGGCTAGTATATTTGTTTCACTGGGTGTTGGATATTCTTTTCAAAGATGTGATTTAAGACTTTGGATGTTGGATATTCTTTTCAAAGATAGGATTTAAGATGTAAGATTTCAGAAAGTTAAACTTGGTTCCACTGAGATTGTCCTCATAGTTGTGAGGACTTTTATTTCTTGCCTGGGGAGATGGCTGCGTATTAAACCTATATAAGGCAGGTTACTTTCCAACCTGACTCTGGCATACCATCACAGAACAGATAAAGAGAAGGAAATCAAAATATTTCATGACCATGCAAAGTCATCTCTTGGGGAAATTTGCATCTGTATAGAATTCCCCCTCCTGGGGATCCATAGAGGAGCCAGACTTTAACTATTTATTCTGTCTCAGGGCTGCCACCTATGAGGCTTTATCTGCATATCAAAAAACTTCCTCTCAATGCCCTGTGCCCTTATCTCAACAACAACATTTCCTTTACTGATTTCAGACTTCCTTAGGCAGAGGACTTCTTTGAGTCCACTTATGACCTGCAAGCCCCCACTTGAAGATGTCCCACCTTCCTTTGCCAAACCAATGTAAATCTCATATGTATTGATTTATGATTTTTGGTAACTTCTGCCTTCCTAAGATGTATATTACTAAACTGCAATCCAACCACCTCGGGCACATGTTCTCAGAACCTCTGGGAACAGTGTTATGGGCCTACGGTTACTCGCATTTGGCTCAGAATAAACCATATTAAATATTTTACAGAGTTTGGCATCAATCAACAGTCTCACATTAGCAATAATTTTAGAGTGGCAATTGTGAATTTCTCCATTGGTCCATTATATATATGACTCATATATATGTATATGCTACACATGTATACATATAATATACATATCATATATAATATATCTGTTCATATATGTACTATATATAACATATATTATACGTACAAATATATGTGTAGATATTTACATTTAAAATCTTCTGATTCTGAGCCAGCATCCTAGAGCATTTTGAAATCTATTACTATATTTAGAAAATATTCTCCAAGCCGTGTTCTAAATTGTACCCTACTAACCTAAAGCCATTGCAAACGTTGTAAAGGCTTTTGATTCCTATCCAATGAGTAGAATAGACAAGGGGAAGATAAGCTACTGGCCAGACCCCATACTGGACTCTTCTATTTTCTTAGCTCAATCTAGATTCCTGATTCAAGAGTTAAACCAAAAAAAAAAAAAAAAAATCAAATCCTTGACTCATTCATTCTCTGTGGGAACAATGAGGAAGAAAAGCAGAGTGCATTATGGGCCCCACCCAAAGAATGAGCTCGTTTTCACATTTTAACCTCACATATTCTCAATTTTATTAATGCTTTCACTTTGGCAGCTTCACATGTAAAAGTAAAAGACATAATATCTGAAATTTTACCACAGCTGTTTCCTTCTTTCCTCACAAAGTTATTTAGACACCTTGTGACTTAAAGGGAAGGGGCGGATGGATGACTTTTCAAATGAATTATCTCCTGTCTGCTGCGTCATTTCAGAAGTACTTACTAACTGGCACAATAGTCTTTCAAACTTACCTTTCACGATCTGGATATTTTAAAACAATACTCACTTTCCATTGGTGTTTACAGTCTTAAATCCCTAGTACACGAAGAAGTAGAATTGCTATGACAAATATAGACATATGCATCATGTTAAAAAGCAAAGAGGACTTACTAAGCACTGTGGAAATCCTTCTGAAAATCTTTTCTTGAGTAGAAAACTTCGGGATTACATTTTTAAGACTCAGAAATGTAAACTGTGCTGTCAAAGAATTTCCTTTTCATCTTTTTTTATAACTAGTAAGATATCCAAATATATGTTTGAAATACCATTTTGAAGATTAAAAGTCCCATTAACTTGAATTCCAAAGGAAATTGAATTATATTTTGGAATAAGGACACCCTCTAACTGGTTACCTGCTATGAATGCCATGATAAATATTATTTCAATGATAAATCTCTATCAGTACAGCCATACGACTTCTATCCATTTATAACTGAGCTAAATCTTTCTGATATAAATCAATTTGTACAATATTAAGATATTAACCCTTTGGACAAAAGAGAGCAGGAACAACAATTGATCTTAGGTTAGGTGTAATCTTATATATTTATTTTACTTGAAGCTATAATAGTACCTTAGACTAAAATTAAATCTACTACCAACTGTGAGATTTGACCAATCATATAAATGCCTGTCTTTTTGTTTTTAGCATGCAATGCTGAAAACACGAGTAATGATGGTTGCTTAGCTAAAAAGACTCTTTTATTTTGTTTATGTCACCTACTAGAAAGTTCTCCCTATCCACAGTAGAACAGAGTTGAGAGTAATCACTTGAGAAAAGTGGAGCCAGTCAAATCCGCTTCCTCCGAAACTTAAAATTAGGGCTATAAGGTTATCTTCAGCTTGGGCTGCTATCAGGAAAAAAGAAGAGGGAAGGTTTCTGAGGCTGCCATGTCCCAGTTCTGAGATGGCGTGACATCTTATCTCAATATAATATCAACGAAGAATGCCAGTCAGTGAAAAAGTAAAAATGAAAAATAAGTCCAGAAAAATAACAAATGTCTCCTCAACTCCTTAATGCTTCTATTTCTTGGTTCAATTTAGTTCTTCATTCCCAAAGACACTCTTATTTTTCCTCTTATTAAACTAGTTACAGTTGATTTAGATGCTCATAATGCCAACATTCCTACCTAACACAAATAATTATAGGAATTAATTAATTGCTTTAACCTAATTAGGTCCATTTTATAAATAAAAATGAAATGTTATATGTGATGAAAATTTTAAGAAACAAATTTTCTAAAAAAGTATTTTATCCATACATTACACATAGTAAGTATTCTTGAATAATTCTTAAATCGCATTAATTCACTTTGGAGTTATAATTTAAAACACCATATATGGGTAGGATAGCCTGGAAAAGCTGTGCTTTAATTGGTAGATCAAACCACACATGGCTTTGGGGAAATGTTATTTTAGGATTAATCTAGTTTATGTCTAATTTCTGTGAAGAATTCTAAATCCTTTTCCTCCCAACCTATATTCCCTGAAGTTTTTTGCTATCAAAATTTGCAGAAAGACTACATATGATCTTTCCAATCAAAGTCACCATATGTTGGTTAGGGTTTTATTTCTTGTTTAGAATGTCTGTTATTTAATAATATCTATTTCCCAGGTGTTTAATATTGTGGAAGAGTAATTTTTCTTGTTTTAACTCCTGCCCTATCTGATATTGGTCTCTCTTAGCTAGTTACTTGCAAATATAAAAAATGATTTTAAATTAAAGTATATAACCCTTTTCCACTGTTTGTAGATGACACTATGTAATGAAAACCAATGTGTGCCTTTTTTTTAACCAAAGAAGAGTTGTTATTTTGAATTAAATTATCTAGTTATTGATTATAACATATTAAAGGATGTTAGGTCTTCACAGATAACACAATATTTTTTAAAATTTGATATACATTTCTGTTTCAGGGGACTTGGATAAAATTTGTACATTGGTGGAGTTCTATTGTCATCTGAACGATAATTCATGTGCCACCATACAATCTAGAGGAGTATAAAAATTAGTCATCAAACCATAGACTTCCTTTTTCATTTTATGTATGAATAAAAGAGAATGTATTACACCAGGTGGTGCCCTTCCATACTCCTGGATCACCACTTGTTGGAAGAGAGCAAATGGAGATAAATCTTTGTACCATAAGCCACTGAAAGCAATGCTTTCTTCCTTCCTACCTTCTTTACCTCTCTTCCTTTCTCCCTCTCTCTTTTCCCTTTCCTTCCTTTCTTTCTTCTTTTCCTCCTTCCTTCCTTCCTTCCGTCTTTTCTTCCTTCCTTCCTTCTTTCTTTTTCCCAACCTCTCTTTTTCTCCTTTCTTCCTTCCTTCCTTCTTTTCTTTCTTTCTTTCTTTTATAATGGTTATAGTTCACTTAGTCAAAAGAATTAAAATATCCTTTTGTTTTATTTGTTTTCACATCTGTAAGGCCTATGCATAGAAAATTTAGTTTTAGCACCTCATACCTCAAATAGATAATGAAAAAAGTTTTTAAAAAAAAACACTGAAGTATAATTTAACATCTTCTCAACTAGAACAGAGGTTGTTGTTTGGGAGTTCCAGTGTGTTTCTTTGTTTTTCTATTCCCTTCTTTCCTGCCATTTTCCAAGATTTTTCCCAATACTTTTTTTCTTTTACTATTTTCAATCCCTATGTTTCTTCAAGACTCAAATGCTTCTGCAAAACTGTCATTAAAATTTCAAGTCAACAGCTATGTCTTCCCATACCTGAATAACCATAGTGTTCATGTTTTTCATTAATAGGCACTAGGAAAGATAAATATTGATTAAAAAGTGACTTTTATAAAGTTGCTATTTTAAATCTATTATAACTTTAAGTTTACTGTTGGTTTATCTAATTTGGTAAAATAAAGAAATAATTTATCACACCAAGATGGCTGACTAGAGCCACCCAACATGTACCTCCTCCTCCATAAAGGACCAAAGCAACAAATAGAAAGCAACATATGAGTTGAATGTCTATGGGAGAACACTGGAATTCAGCAAGGAAGTGACAAAGACCTCCAGATGCATAAAAACTCAAAATAGCAGCATAGCTGAGGGACTCCCATTAAAAGGGAAAAGGAAAGCCAAGAATCCCCAGAAGTCTAGTTTCCAACACAGATGCAAGCAATCTTAGCCACTGGTGAGTCTCTTAGTGCTCACAAGCCCTGGGTCCAGTGTAAGGAGCTGCCTGAAATCTATGCAATAGCATTATTTCAGATTAAAAAATGTATACTAAGATCCTTCTATTCCCACCCCTCTGAGAACCTGGCTGCTACAGGGGCGAGAATCACCACCAGAGTGAATTCTACCCTGAGCCCAATAGCTCTTGCATTTCACATACTTAGGGTCCCATCAGTATCCTACAGTTCCACCCAGAGGGCTGCAGCATTGTGACACTGGCCGGACCCAGAGGAGTACCTATGATCCCATCACTTGACTCTGTTCAGCACCCTACATGGGGGAAATAGGAGGTCCAGCACAGCAGGAAGACTGTCTTAAGAGCAGAAGAAGCCAATACACACACTCTTCAGAGCCTGAGAGTCACCTTCTTGGGGCCCACAGCTGCTAGCTACCAGGGTCCTACCCTGCCACCAGCAAAACCACTGTATGAATGTGCTAGCTGTTGAGGGGCTGAAGGACTACCCGTCTGGACCTGCCACCACCACCAGTACCCAAAGTGAGCCAGAACAAACTCAACCAAAGTCCACCACCAGCAAGACCCACATACCACCCTGCACATGGCCCACTGCCATACCACCAGTGCACATGAGTGCCACCCAGGGGCAAAAGTGGACCAGTTGGGAGCCTGCCACCACACAACCAGCTTGCTCACATGTCAACCAAGAGCCTGAGAAACATCTCACCTGGGTCCTGCTGCCACCACTGCCAATGAGCCTGTCATCTCCAGGAGTGGAGCTGTCCCATGCCCTCATGTACCATCCAAGAGCCTGAGGACCAGTTCATCAGTGTCCCATCCCTAGCAAAGCTGCATCACAGCTTCCACAAACAACATAGCCCAGACCACTGAGGCACTCATGGATATCATTGATGTTGGTTACAGCCAAAGAAATCATATGGAGATCATATCACTGTGCCTACCCAGAACTAAAGCCAAAATATCCTGTCCAACTGACATTATAGGAAAGATATATCAGAAAATATCTAACTCTAGAAAAGCTACCTCATTAAATTGAAATAAATGACTGTTAACACCAGGCGTGTAGATAACAATGCAGGGACATAAGAAACATGAAGTAACAAAAAATCTTGACAACTCCAAAGGAGCAAAATGTTTCAGTAATAGACTCTAAAGAAAATAAAATTATAAAATATCTAAAAAAGATTCAAAGATGGAAAAACCAGGGGCTGCAGCGGCAAGATCAAAGTATGTGAGTCTATGCTTGGGTTACTGTGCATAAGGATGAGTCTGCATGTGTGTGTGTGTGTGTGCACGTGCGCGTGCAAGTGGGTGAGTGAATGTTCGACTGAGGGAAGACCAGGATCAAACACCTGGGGCTCCCCTGCAGATGCAGCTGCAATTTACCACTGCACTGAATTTGGAATCCCCGGTACACAGGAACAGCCACCATTCTCGGGGCATCTCTTAGGAAAAGGCAGCAGAGATCAGTCACCTCTCAGCTCCCGGAACGTAGCTAACATCACCATGTGCAGCAACAGGTCAGGCACTGGCAAAGACCATGAAGAAAGCATGGAGAGGAGATCTGGAGCTGAGCCCTGCCCTAGGAGAAGATGTGGGCTGATGCCATTTTCTCTGTCCCAGAACCTGGGCAGAGACCTTCTCTAGCTTGCCCAGTGCTGAGCAGCCTGTTCCCTGAGACCAACGGGTGATCTCTACACACATCTGGGATTGACCATCATCTACCTAGAGAGGATATTTCAAGTGCATAATACCAGAGAGGCAGATGCCCCCTCCCCCATACTGGATCAAACATAGAAGCATGAAATTGGATTGGGAGAATTAGCAACAGATGAATTGAGGGGCTATACATATGTTCTCACTACATGAATATATTGTTAGGTGATGGGAAGTGGATTCCGGAGGGCCCACACCCCAATCTGTAGATAATGTGATCTGCAGGTAGCGTCTCAACAATAGCTCCACCCATTACATCTTAATCAAATCTCAAAACTGCAAAAAAAAAAAAAAAAAATCACAGTCCCTTTCCCCAAGCCGAGGTTCAAAATTGCACGAATCCAGAGGGTCTACATAAGGAAGAAGAGGAGATTAAGCAAACAGAAGTGAAAACATCCCCCCATCACTGAGCAATGAAATTAAAAGGAGGTGGAAAGGGGAAAATCCATCACGAAAGAATAAGCAATGGACAGTACCCTCAGACCCCTGGAAAGACAGCACATGAGAATACAGATTTGGAACTCAAACAATGAAGAGCCCCCGGAATGACTAGTCTCAAACCACTAATCCAGATATAAGGTTTTGATGGAGAGAATAAACAGAAATGAAGAAAGACAAGAGGAAAGAATGAAATAGTTAATAACTGAGATAAAAGAAATAAAGAATACAGTAAACAAAATAAATAACAAACTATTAAGCATGGAAAGCAGAATTAACCAAGCAGAAGAAAGAATCTCAGAGCTTGAAGACTGAAATATGGAACTAACCCAAGCTGTTAAAAGATAAATGGAACAAAGCCTCTAAGAGATGTGCAATTATGTCAAGTGGCCAAACTTACACCTGATTGGCATTTCTCAGGCAGAAAGGGAGAGACCACCTTGGAACAAACATTCTATAAGAGATTCAGAGAATCCCTGTAAGGCATCAAATGAGGAGACCAATTCCTAGACACCAATTCCTAGACCTAGTAATTCACTTACACAAAGTAGGTATACAAGAAAAAATCCTGAAGGCAGTGATAAAGAAAGGTCAGACTACCTACCAGGGAAGAACAATTAAATAGTAGCCTACCGAAACACTGCAGACTAGAAGAGTCTGAAGTCTAATCTTCAAAGTTCTCAGGGATACACAATTCCAGCCTAGAATCTCCTATCCAGCTAAGCTAAGCTTCATCAATGACAGAGAATTAAAATCCTTTCCAGACATTCAATCCCTAAGAGTTTATGCTGTCTCTAAACTAGCTCTACAAAAGATGTTTAAGAAGGCATTGAGCACAGAAGAAAGGAAAAAGAAAATGACCACTCTCTTCACAAGAATTCAGGATAATGAAATCAACACACCATTCATTGTGACTGCAAAATTGAAAAACACACACATATATCAACCACAAAATTAAAAGAAAAACAAACAAACAAACAAACAAAAAAACAAACAGCAGTAGCAAAAACAACAAAGAACTTTATAGGAGTCTCACACCAGGGGTAAACTCTCACATCTCAATAATCAGCCTAAATGTGAATGGAATAAATGCACTACTGGAAAGACATAGAATGGCAAACTTGATAAAAAACATGAACCAACAATTTGCTGCCTCCAGGAATCACATCTCAATACAAAGACTGTCACAGACTCAAAGTTAAAGGTTGAAAAACAAATTTTCAGTCTAATGAAACATAAAAGAAGGTTGGAGTTGCAATCTTAATTTATCAGATACAAACTTTAAACTATGAAACATTAAAAAAGATATAATACATAATGATAAAAGTTACACTTCATCAAGTAAATATCCATTCTAAGCTTAGCACAGGAGCACCAGCTCTTACAAAACAGCAACTGAGTAAACTAAAAAGAGATATGGACTCTAACACTACCATAGCTGGGGACTTAAATACCCCACTAACAACCCTAGATAGATCATTAAGGCAAAAAATCAGCAAGGAGATCAGAACCTCAACTTGATGCTTGACCAAATGGACTTAATAGATACCTACAGAACACTCTACTTGACAACCACAGAATATACATTCTACTCATCACCACAAGGAATGTACCCCGATATCAACCACGTCTTTGGCCATAAATCAAACGTAAACAAATTTCATAAGATCAAAATACTGCCATGCACCTTCTCAGACCACAGTCGAATAAAAATATATATCAACACCAATAAAATTCCCCCCCAAACCCACAAAGACTTGGAAACCAAACAGCATGATGTCGGGTCAACACAGAAATTAAAACAGGAATTAAAAGATTCCTAGAAACAAATGAAAACAAAGAAGCATCTTACCAAAACCTTTGGGATGCCATGAAGTCAGTAGTAAGAGGACAATTTGTATCTCTATGAACACATATCAAGAAAATAGAAAGATCACAAGTTAAGAACTAACAGATCATCTAAGGGAGCTGGAAAGACAAGACCACCAAAACCCTAACATCAGCAGAAGAATCCAGACCACCAAAGTAAATATGGGAAATGGAAGACAAAAATATAGAAAAAAATAGATGACACAAAGAGCTGATTCTTTGAAAGAATAAGCAGAAATAAACACAATCAGAAATGCAAAAGATCAATTCACAACTGATCCTGAAGAAATACAATAGATTATCAGAGATTACTATGCACACCTGTATGGAAACAAATTCAAGAATCTATATGAAATTGAGGCCTTTCTGACACACCCTCCCAAGGTTGAAGCAAGAAGAAATTGAAACATTAAATAGACCAGTAACAACCCAGGAAACTGACTCCATCATAAAACACTACCTACAAAAAAAGCCTTGGGGCAGAGAGCTTTCTAGTGGAATTCTACAAAACATACAAGGAAGAGCTGATACCAATCCTATTGAAAGTATTCCTAGGAATCAGAAAGACAGAACTCTCCCAAAATAATTTTATGACGCTAACAGCACACTGATACCCAAACCAGGTAAAGAAACAACAAAAAAAGAGAACTACAGGCCAATATCCCTGATAAACATAGATGCAAAAATTCTCAACAAGATGCTAGCACATAGGTTCTAACAACACATCTCAAAAATCTTCTACTATGACCTGGTAGGCTTCATCCCTGGGATGCAGGGTTTGTTCAACATCTGCAAGACCATAAACATAATTAAATGCATTGACAGATGTAAAACAAGAACCACAAGATTTTGTCTTTATATGCAGACAAAGCTTTCAATAAAATCCAGGATCTCTTCTTGATAAAACCCTTGAACACCTAGATATAGAGGGAGCATACCTCAAAATATTAAGAGCCATCTATGATAAACCTACAGCCAACTTACTACTAAATGGACAGCAACTGGAAGCATTTCCCCTGAAAACTGGAACAAAACAAGGCTGCCCTTTCTCACACTTCCTGTTAAACATTGTGTTGGAAGTTCTAGCTAGAGCAATCAGACAAGAGAAGGAGTTTGGAGGCATCCAAATAGGAAAGGCAGAAGTCAAGTTATACCTCTTTGCTGATAATATGATTCTATATCTTAAAAACCCAAGAGAAACTGTCAAAACCCCCCTTGCTCTGATAAAGGGCTTTGGCAAAGTCTCTGGGTACAAAATAAATGTGCAAAAGACAGTCACATTGTCATATATCAACAACAGACAGAGAACCAAATAAAAAGCACAATTCCATCACAATAGTTATACCAAAAAAAAAAAAGAAAGAAAGAAAGAAAGAAAGAAAGAAAGGAAGGAAGGAAGGAAGGAAGGAAGGAAGGAAGGAAGAAAGAAAGAAAGAAAGAAAGAAAGAAAGAAAGAAAGAAAGAAAGAAAGAAAGAAAGAAAGAAAGAAAGAAAGACCTCAGCATCTTCCTAACCAGTGAAGTGGAAGACCTTTACAACGAAAACTACAAAACACTGCTCAAAGAAATCAAAGAAGACAGAAACTAATGGAAAAGTATTCCATGCTCATGGGTTGGAAGAATCAACTTTGTTAAGATGTCTATCCTACCATAAGCAATCTACAGATTCAATGCCAACATCGTTCTTCTCAGACCTGAAAATGAAAATGCAGAAATTCATATTGAAACAAAAATGACCACGAATAGATAAAACAATCCTTAGCAAAAGAAACAAAGTGGGAAAAATCATATTTTCAGACTTTAAACTTTACTATAAGGCTACAATAATCAAAACCACCTAATACTGGTGCAAGAACAAGCATATAGACCGATGGAACATGATAGAAAAGAAGACATATGAGCAACCAACAGATACATTTTAAAAATGCTCAGCCTCACTAATCATCAAAGAAATGCAAATTAAAGCCACACTGAGATACCACCTAACTCTCGTCAGGATAGTCATCATCAATAACTCAAAAAACAACAGATACTGAAGAAGATGTAGGGAAAATGGAGTGCTTCTAGACTGTTGGTGGAAATGTAAACTAAGACAACCTCTGTGGAAAATAGCATGGTGATTCTAATCTAAAAATCGACATTCCATATAACCCAGCAATCCCCCTTCTGGGATTATACGTGGAGGATCTCAGGTCATTCTGTAAAAATGACACATGCACATTCATTTTATTGCAGTATTATTCACAACAGCAAAAACATGGAACCAACCGTGCTTCCCATAGAAAGTGGGCTGTATAAAAAATGAGGTAAATATGCATAATAGAATATTATCCAGTCGTAAAGAAGGACAAAATTATAGACTTCACAGCAACTTGGATAGATTTAGAGTGTATCGTCCTCAGTGATCTATCACAACCTAAAAAGATACTTTCTGAGTTACATTATGCATATACATACGTGTGTATGAAAGGAAAAAAAAAATACCTGCCAGCCAAGAATAACACACCTAGAAAAACTATCCTTCAGATATGCAAAATAAATTGCTTTCCCAAGCATACAAAATCTGAAAAATATTGATGTCAGAAAAATTGAATTCACCACTATCAGACTAGTCTTACAATAAATACTTAAGAGACCTAAATGTTTTGGCAATGTGAAATAGGTGAAACAAAAAATGGCAGAAGTTCTAGAAAGCATCAAAATAGACAAGTTCAAAAACTCTTTAGAAAAGTGGAAAGAAAAGGCATTTCAATAGATGTACTGCATCAAACAAAGGGTACTTTGAAGGTAGCTGAAGTTTAAACTTTCTCAAATAAATACACAATTTTTTATAAATAAATTCTGTTTTGGGGGAGGATTCTCCCCCTGTACATTGGGGAAATAACAGTCTCTCCAGTAAATGGTGCTGAGACAACTGAGTATCTATTTGCAGAAGAAAAAAACAGGACCCCCTATGTATCAACCCGTACAAAAGTCAACTAAAAACAGATGATTACAGACTTAAATGTAAGTCCAGGAAACATAAAACTACTAGCATAAAACACAGGGGAAACACTTCAGGAAATTGGTCTTAGAAATATTTTATGGTTAAGACTTTAAAAGCACAGGCAACAAAGACAAAAATAAACAAATGAGATTATATCAAACTAGTAAGATTTTTTACACAGCAAAGGAAACAATTATCAACAGAGTGAAGAGATAACCTATAGAATGAGGGAAAATATTTGCAAACTATTCATCCAACTTGGGATTACTATCCAGTATAGATAATGAACTCAAGCAACTCATCAGCAAACATCAAATAGTTCAAGTATCTGAATAGATTCGTTTAAAAAAAAATTCATACAAACAGCTAAGTGTATGAATAATGTTCAGCATTATTTACATTAGGAAAATGCAAATCAAAACCACAATAAGATATCATTTCACCCCCATTGGAGTGGCTATGATCAGAAAGACAAAAAAATAACAAATGCTGGTGAGGATGCAGAGAAAAGGAACTCTTACCCACTTTTGGTGATAATGTAAATTAATACAGTCATTATGGAAAAGATTATAAATGCTACTCAAAAAACTAAAACTAAAACTACTATATGATCCAGTGATCTATTTTCTTTGGATAAATACCCGGTATAAATACTGGGTATTTATCCAAATGAAAATAAATTAGTCTATTAAAGAGATAGCTACACTCATATTTATTCCAGCACTATTAATTATAGACAAGGTACAAAATCAACCTAAATGTTCATCAGTAGATAAATGGATTAAGAAAATGTGATATATTTATGTGTGTGTGTATCTATGCATATATATATAGACACACACACACACACACACACACACACACACACACACACACACACACCCGGGGGTGCCAAAAATGTATACATATTTGAAGAGATGTTATCTATTGTATTACTTTTAAAAAGGACTTTTCAGAAGTGTCTGAACACTGATGGTAACCACTTTGAGCGCCTCTTGTCATTGCAGAAGTCAAACATGATTTGTATTCATCTTACAATGTTAATACAGTTTTTTCCTTTTTTAAAGTGTGTATACTTTTTGTGACTCTCTCTCTCTCTATATATATATATATATAATATATGTATATGGTTATTTAATAGTATATATCTCTATATATTACATAATATGTAATATATATATATTATGCATATGTCTAAGTAACATTTTATATATATATGTATATATATGTATATATATGGAAGAATACTACTCAGTCATTTTAAAAATAATGAAATTCTGTCATTTGTGGTGGCATGGATTAGCTTGAAGGACATTACATTAAGTGAAACAAATAATTAGGGACAGAAATAATAAATACAGCAGCCGGGCTCGGTGGCTCAGCCTGTAATCCCGCGCCTTTGGGAGGCTGAGGTGAGTGGATTGCCTGAGCCCGCGGGTTCGAGACCCGCCTGGGCAGCAAGACCTCATCTCTACAATAAATCAAAAAATTAGCCGGGCGTGGTAGCGCATGCCTGTAATTCCGGCTACTTGGAAGGCTGAGGTGGAAGGATCGCCAGAGCCCAGCAGGTCGAGGTTGCGGTGGCCGGGAGCGGCCACTGCACTCCAGTCTGGGCGACAGAGTGAGACTCCAACTCAAAAAACAAACAAAAATAAATAAATAAATAAAATAAAATAAATACAGCATATTCTCACTCATGCAGGAGTTTAAAACAAAGATGAGCTCATAGATGTAGAGTAGAACTACAATTACTAGACAAAGTCTACTTTCAATAAAGTCTTAAAATTCTTTTCAGCCTAATGAACATGCATTAAATCTATAAGATGTTTATTTTTCTTCTATCCCTTAATTTAATTCTTTCTTCTTTTGCTCATAATCCATTATTATTCCTAGAGTCAAAAACAATAAAGATTATGACAAAAATAAATCATGCCAAAAGGAAAAGGGAATCTTTGTTTTTGGAATTATTTTATATTGAAATGTTCATTGCTCTCCAATGGACAGTTCACGTCCTATTAGATAAGTGTTCTCCTTTCAACTGCTAGGGTTTTCAACCACCTGAATTGTAACTCTCGATTTTAGAAGTATTCTTTTGCCATTACATTCGTCAACATGTCTCCCAATATTGAAATGCTGAAATGTATCAAATACACACCAAAATGTCAGAGAATATTCCTTATCAATTTTTAAAACTTATTAAATTAAATTAATTTATTTAATTAAAATAATTTTTTGAAAGACTGTCTAGCAGTCTATAATATATTCAGTGCACACACTCATAAACCTGATACCCACCTTCTTCTAGCTCCCTAGCCCTTGACCTTCCCCTAAACACACACACAAACACACACACACACACACACACACACACACACACACACCATTAAATGCAGTTTGTAGTCCTGCAGTAGAACACAGTTTGAAGAACTGTTACAAAAGTTGTGAATAAGGAATAATTGATTGGAAATATAGAATTTCTCCCCCCGCCCAAATTTACTAAACCTTTGCGTGCTTACTAGAGGGCATTGTGTTCCTGACTACAACTTTGAGGGTCCTAGTGTCCATCTATCAATGAAAACAATAGTAACAAGAAAAATATTGTAAAAACCTGACATTTTAAGAACGAAATATTCCTTAACCATGGCAGCTTATAAGTTGAAATAATGTAAAAATGAGCCTGCAGTCTTTGGAAACTTTGGGTCATGATACTTGATGTAAATCCAAAGGTTATATGTGTTTTAAGAGTAAAAGCAAAGCTCTTAATTATCAATGCAAAGGTGAATAATTAATATATTTATTAATGTATACCATTTATCCTACAACCTGTGACTGTGGTATTTAAAGTTAGTATAAATAAGATAATGAGTTGAACTGGAAAAATTGACTACTGAAATGTACATGTTGGGGTGTGCCTGACTGGAGATGAAAGTTTGAAATATATATATATATTTGAATTAGAGTCCTGCTCTGTCGCCCAGACTGGAGGGCAGTGGCACACTTTTGGCCACCACGGCCTCGACTCGCTGGGCTCGGGGCGATCCTTCCACCTCAGCCTTCCAAGTAGCCTGAACTACAGGCATGTGCTACCATGCCCGGCTAGTTTTTGATTTATTGTAGAGAGGAGGTCTCGCCAACTTGCCTGGGTAGGTCTCGAACCCGTGGGCTCAGGCAATCCACTCACCTCGGCCTCCCAAAGTTCTGGGATTACAAACTGAGCCATCGATCCTGGCCGAAATATTTTTAAAATTATTTTTATTAATAGAATATTATCAGAAAATGAAAGAGAATTTGTCAGAAGATTTAATTCTTTCCCACATAGCAAGTTTAAGAAGATGATAAAGACTTCAATTAAAAAGGACTTATTAAAAAGGATACTTAGCTAAATAAAGGATATGGACACCTCTCCTCTCCAGGTATATTGAGATAGCAACTGTGACAGCAGTGTACATTGTAAGATGAGTAAATTCTTGTTTGCAAGTATCTAAGGACAAATGTGTGTGGTCATCCAGGCAAAGTGTAAAGTATTTTTTCTCAGTCACCCCATTCATTTAATTGGCAAGGCATAGGACAATTTCTAATGTGCCATGTCAGAAGACCTTAGTTATCAAGCACAAGATTGAAAATTGTCCCAGAGTACTTTCTCTCATGGCTAAATAATTTAGATTCTGAGAATCAGTGCATAAAAACAAAGCTGAATTAAAGGAATTCAAAATGGACATTAATCTTAATTTCGTATGTGTATTTCAGGAGTATGATGATCTACTTATTTCTTTATTATCGTGAAAGGTTGTCTCTGATTTGATATGAAGTCACAAACACTCTCTTGAAAAATCTGCTAAATATAAGCTGCTGATATTGACTTTTGTGATCTAAAAGAGGCTTCCTCCACTGAAAATTTTGATGGCTTGCCTTTGCATGTTTGTTTCTTTAAGTGCTTTGCACTGCCTCTGCTGAAACTGTTACCTTTATGCATACTGGGCCAACTCACGGGAAATCTGCTATGTCTGCTTTTCTACAAAGGAAACAGAGCCACAGTGTTTTGATGGTTTGAGTCTTTCATGAAAGAACGGTAAGGAATTTGACGTTTCTTCTTACATTTCAGATTTGATTCTTATAGTGACCTCTTGGTTTAATTGAAATTCCTTCTTGATTTGGGGTCCATCTGTGAATATTTATAAGATAAACTGTATTTCACAAGACCTTTGTAAAATTAATCTGCAATGACAGAAAGCAGCCCAATAGTGCCTTGGGTTAGTTGTCAAAGGAAAGTCACCGCAAAGAGACATAAGAGAGCTATTTGGAATGATGGCGATACTGAATATCGTAGTAAGGGCGATGGACGTACACGTGTACATATATAACAAAATTCATTTGACTTATGGTTCAAAGTGGCGCAATTTGGTATATGAATTTTGGTATATGAAGTTGTATGATAATAAAGAAATGTTTGGAGCGCATTAAGTCCCAGAAAGAAAATGTATGATGGCCTGAGCCTATTAGATTTCTCTTATAGAAACAAATACATAAAGGTCCAAACTTCTATAGATTAAATAAGATATTCTGAGGATTCAGATGGCCGATGTTGAGGCCGATAGATTGTGTTTCTCCTACAGAGTAAACCAAGAGAGAGAGAGTTTCCTCAGCATCCAGAGAACAGAACCAGCAACGTACCTCACGACTCATCAGAGAAGTGATAATATCCACACAGTACAAAGAAGAGAAAGATCAAGTGACCGGGGCTGGAACTACCAGCCAGACTGTCCTCTGGATCATGGCACGGCTCTCTGGCAGCCTCTAGACGCAGTGAAGAAGGTGAGTGAGGGGAATTCAGGAGTTCTGTTCTCCTGCTGGAGACCTGGGCCTTGTGGGACGCCAGTCCCTCATGGGAGACTGCCTTCCCCACAACAGTGCTGTAGCAAAGCCCACACGGAGTGGTGCAGGGAAAGAAGTCCTAAGCAGCTCCGGTTGCAACAGCCTAGTCACTTAGCCTTTACGGTCAGTTGCTTTCTAGCCAACCTGGAAGAGGGCGGGCCCCAAGGGCACACTCCCTGGTGGCAGATAATTCCAGGCTGGGGTTGGCTGCTATGAGGACACCTGAGGCCCTGAGGCAAGTTGAAGTGTGGTGTGTGTGTGTGTGTGTGTGTGTCTGTGTTGGCCTCTCCCTCTGTCGCCCAGACTGGAGTGCAGTGGCCGGACCGCAGCCTCGACCTGCTGGGCTCCGGCGATCCTTCCGCCTCAGCCTTCCAAGTAGCCAGAATTACAGGCATGCGCTACCATGCCCGGCTGATTTTTGATTTATTGTAGAGATGAGGTCTCATCAAGTTGCCCAGGCAGGTCTCGAACTCGTGGGCTCAGGCAATCCACTCACCTCAGTCTCCCAAGGCCCAGGATTACAGGCTGAGCCACTGAGCCCGGCTGGCAAGCTGAATTTTGACATTTGGAAGGCAAAGTGCCTGAGACTAAGGTGGGAGGCCAGGTGGGACTTGTTTCCATAGCAACCTCTCACTCCTGGTGTAAACTCTTCTGTGCCCGCCTTGCATAGCAGCTTTACCCCAGTAACCAGGGACTCCTTCCCTCCTAATTCCCTCTGGCATAACCAAGAGTGCATACCGGTGCACTTCAACTCCTCCATACCTGTGCACTCTCCTTGAAAGCTCAAAACAGATGGAGAAATTGCAGAACCCCCAGAGCCCTGTCCACTGCATAGGTTGGCTGAGCATTTTCTTGGAGCAACACAGGCCAGGCAAAAAAGTCTGCAACCACCGTCACAGTTGGCTTTCTCCCACAAGAACCACATCCCGGCCAGAGGTCAACAGCACAGCCCATTGCATCTGAAGTAATATCTTAGCTTTGGGAAAGACCTGATCCCAGACTCCAGCTAAGGCCACTTTTCCATGTCTCTCCAGCAGCTGAGGACACCTCGGGGCAGTGTAGATACCCGGTACAGGACTGCCACAACTGGCAAGTGAGAAACTCATCACACCAAGACTACACAGAACCAAGGGACACCTACAGTGCCTATATCAGTTCCCTGCTAACCTCAGATAAGAATAAATCGTCTAGCCAAATGAGAAGAAACCAGAAAAAATAATTTGGCAATAAGAAAAAAACGGAGTTCTCTAACGCCCCCAAAAGATCACACTAACTCTTCAGCAACGAACCTTAACAAAAACGGAAGCTTTGAATTCCAGGCATAGAATTCAAAAAGTTGATTATAAGTAGCTCAGTGAGCTACAGGAGAAAGTTGAAAACCAACATCGAAAAACTTAAAAATAAACTATTCAGGATATGAATGAAAAAAAAGGCAGAAATTCTGGAAATAAAAAAATCATTCAGGAAGGTACAAAACACAGTGGAAACTTTTAACAGTAGGCTAAAGCAGGCAGAAGAAAGGTTCTCAGAACTTGAAGACAAGGCTTTCAAATTGACCCATTAAGAAAATAATAAAGAAAAAAATCAAGAGAATGTAACAAAGTCTCCAAAAAATGTGGAATTATGTAAAGTGTTCAAACCTAAGAATCATAGAAGTTCCTGAGGAAAAAGAGAAAGAAACAGGTTTGGAAAACTGATTTGAGGGAAAAATGGAAGAAAACTTCCTTAGCCTTGCCAGAGACTTAAACATTTAGATTCAAGAAGCTCAAAGAACCCCCCCAAAATTCATTGCAATAAGGCCATCTCCAAGGCATATGATTATTCAGCTATTCAAAGATAATGGGAAAAAACAACTTTAAGAGCAATAAGACAAAAGCATCCAATAACTTACAAAAGTAAACCAATCAGACTAACAGCAGACTTCTCAGAAGAAGCCCTACAAGCCAGAAGGGTTTGGACCCTATCTTCAATATCCACAAGCAGAATAACAGGGAGACAAGAATCTTGCAACTCACAAAACTAAGTTTAATAAATGAAGGAGAAATGAAGTGTTTCTCAGACAAAGAACGGTTCGGGGAATTTACTGCCACTAGACCAGCTTTACAAGAAATACTCAAAGGTGTTTTAAATATTGAAACAAAAGGTCAAAACACACCAGTGGAAAAATGCCGGAAATCATAAAGCTCACCGGGCTTATGGAATACCAGTACAACAGAGAAAATAGATAGATAGATAGATAGATAGATAGATAGATAGATAGATAGATAGATAGATAGATAGATATAGATAGGCAAATAAATGAAGCAACCAGATATAAACCAGGATGATGACTGGAATAATACACTGCATATTATTAACTCTGAGCATAAATGGTCTCAGTGCCCCACTAAAAAGATATAGACTGGCAGAATGGACTTAAAAAACCTCACAAGCACACACACACAACCCAAATACCTGCTGCCTTCAAGAGACCCACTTGACACACAAAGGCTTCTAAAGACTAAAAGTAAAGTGGTGGGGAAAATATTCCATACAAAAGAAAACAAAAATGAGCAGGAGTAGCCATTCTCACATTAGAAAAAACAGACTTTAAATTAACAACAGTAAAAAAAAAAAAGACAGAGATGGTTATTATGTATTGATAAAAGGATCAACCCAACAAGAAAACATAACACTTTTGCATATACATGCTCCTAACACCAGAGCACTCAGCTTCATAAAACAAATTTTACTAGACCTAAAAAAAAGAGAGATAGAAAGCAATACAATAATAGTAGACTTCGATACTTCACTGACAGCAATAGACAGATTATCAAGGCAGAAAGTCAATAAGGAAACATTAAAATTAAACCTGATCCTATAGCGAATGGAACTAACAGACATCTACAGAACATTCTTCTCCAAAACTACAGAATATGCATTTTTCTCATGAGCACAAGGAATATTTTTCAAGATAGACCACATGATTGGTGACAAATCAAGTTTCAACAAATTTCAAAAAATTAAAATAATGTCAAGCACCTTTTCAGAGTGGAATAAAACTAAAAATTAACTCCAAGAAGAACTTACAAAAACAAACTAAAAACATGGAAGTTAGACAATCTGCTCCTGAATGATGCTTGTATCAACATTGAAATTAAGATGGAAATTTAAAAATTCCTCAAAACAAACAACAACAATGAAACAAGTTATCAAAACCTCTGGGACACAGCCAAAGCTGTGCTAAAAGGATAATTTATAACACTTAAGAACTAGATTAATATAACTGAAAGACTGTGTATCAACAACCCAATGTCACACCTCAAGGAGCTAGAAAAACACGAGTAAATCAAATCCAAAGCTAGAAGAGAGAGAAATAATGAGAACCAGAGCAGAACTAAAGGAAAATGAAATTTTAGAATATCTGATGGATCAATGAAACAAAAAGTAAGTGGAACTTAATTAAAGAGCTTCTGCACTGCAAAAGGAATAATCAACAGAACAAGTAAACAACCTACAGAATGGGAGAAAATATTCACAAACCAAAAGACTGGTATCCAGAATCTACAAAGGACTCAAACAAGTCAGCAAGAAAAAGCAAATAGCCCTATTAAAATCTGGGAAGATGATATGATCAGACGGTTCTCAAAAGAAGTTATACAAATGGTCAACAACGTATGAAAAAAAAATGCCCAGCATCACTCATTGTCGGGGAAATGCAAAGTAAAAACACAATGAGATACTGCCTTACACCAGTCAGAATGACCATTATTCAGACATCAGAAAACAATACATGCTGGCATGAATGTGGAAAAGAGAAAATGTTCACACACTGTTGGTGGGAGTGTAAATTAGTATGATCTCTGTGAAAATTCCTATGGATATTTCTCAAAGAACTAAAAATAGGTCTACCATTTGATCCAGCAATCGCACTCCTAGGTATCTAACCAACAGAAGAGAGGTTATTATATGAAAAAGACACCTGCACCCCCATGCTCATCACAGCACAATTCACAATTGCAAAGATGAGGAATCAACCTCAATGCCCATCAACTGATGAGTAAATAATGAAAATGTGGTATATATATATGCTATGGCATACTATTCAGCTATCAAAAAGATCGAAGTCACGTCTTTTGCAGAAACTTGGATGGCATTGGAGAACATCAGTCTAAGTGAATTAACTCTGGAACAGGAAACTCAACACCACATGTTCTCACTTGTGAGTTGGAGTTAAAAGAAGGGTTTGCAAAGGCATAGATAGAATGATATCATGGACACTGGAGACTCAGAAGGGGCAGAGGGGAAGGGATGGAGGAATGAAAATCAGCTATTGGGTATAATGTGCACAGATGGTGGTGGTGTGGACACTTACAGCCCAGACTCCTTTGCCACTGTACAATATAACTAAAAACTATTTGCGGCCAGGCTTGGTTACTCAGCCTGTCATCCCAGCACTTTGGGAGGCCAAGGCAAGTGGATTGCCTGAGTCTGCAGGTTCAAGACCAGCCCGGGCAAATTGGTGATACCTCATCTCTACAATAAATAAAAAATTAGCCAGGCCTGAAATTCCGGCTACTTGGAAGGCTGAGGCGGAAGGATCCCAGAGCCCAGCAGGTCGACGCTGTGGTGTGGTCATGAGCATGCCACTGCACTCCAGCCTGAGTGACGGAGTGAGACTCCAGCTGAAAAAAACAAAAAACAAAACTATTTGCACCCCCTAAAACTATTGAAATAAGAAATAAAATAAAATAAAGAGCATTGACCATCTTTATAATAAAAATGCTTATCGATGAAATTGTTTTAAGATATAAAGATTTCAAAAGATCATTTCAGATATGACACTCCATAATGACATTGTTTGTATTTGCCCATTGTTTATGATTATAAATAAATGTTTTCTGACTAAAGCAGTTTGCAAAAAAAAAAAAGTCCACCTGGACTCAAGATTTTGGGAATCTTAAACATGTTCTTTGTGAGCAAAAATCTAAATATTAATTTACAGTGTGATAAAAATTATGGTGAAATAAATACAAAAATGTATATGAAAATAATATCTGTGCACATACATACGTATTTGCAGATAAATGAACAGAAATCATGACATTGCTTCTAATTAATTCTGTATGTAAAAACTATAGGTGATTTTTGCTATCATATTTTTATTTTCCTCTATTTTCTAAATTTTCCATGCTAAATGACCCTGTCAAAATATTTTTATGAGGGTTTTATATACTAAAATACTGTTAATTTTAACTGATTCAGAAATAAAAAATAATTCAGTAGAATAACATATTCAAGATAACACACTGTATTTATCCACAGAAAACACACCAGGAAAGAAGACTGCAACCTTGTGTGTTCTTTTAGTTTTCACAGTAAATGGAAATTGTTTGTAGTCATTGCCAAGAGTAAGACTATGTAACTTTGAGTTTGGCACCGATATAATACATATCACTATTCAAATGCTGCTGAAAAATCTGAGACTTTTTTAGATAGCTTTTACAAGAGTGAATGTAGTATCATCCCATCACAGGAAACAATTGTATATTCATACTCTTGAATGAGAATGCGGGAAAGCATCAAGGGACACTTCTGGCCTGGCAGCTTGTATTTGGCATCATAATGACTGTCACTCATAATTGGACCAGATGCAAGGAATAGAGAAACAATCCACAGTTGGGGACATGCACTTGGCGCTGTTTGGGTCATTTCTCAACATTTAAGCAACTGGAAGTCCTCATTTCTCTGTGTCGACAGTCCTGAGTAACATAGTAGTACCCAAGAGATCATTTAAAGTCTAATTTAAAAAAAGTAGGTAGTTTTTCCAGGCAAGTGCAGCATTTTGCATTTTAAGTCCTATCATCACCCAAAGGAAAAAATATATATTTCCTTTCATGCATGTAACTTTAAATTTTTGAGGTAATTCCCCCCCCCCATAATCACTGGGCAAAGTCCTTTTCCCCCCCAATAACTTACCCATAAAAGATATAACATATTAAACAAATGCTAGGATTTGCGTTTTTTTCTAAAACTAAGATTAGCATTTACTGTATGAAGTTGATATCCTATAGAAAAAAAAATTGGAGGGTTTCTAAATTGTTGAATAAGAACATGAAAAGTTTTTGTTTTTAAGTGCATTTTAAAGTTTTGAGATGTAGCTTATAGCAAATAGAAAAAAGAACATTGTCAGGTTTAAAGAGTAGAGAACATGGGATCATAATTTCTTGCTTCAGTTTAAGCTTCTGCTACAGATCAACTGAGTCTGATGCTATGTACTCATAATGGTATTATGAGAATGCTCTATGGTCCCTATCAACCTTTATGTTTATCATAAAGTAGAATAGTGGTGTTTTTGTTTTTGCCTATCTCTTTATAAACATTATACTATTTGAGATAGGAATGTAAGTCTTGGAAAGAGGAGAGCACCTAACCCGAGGAGCACCAGTTCTATCAGATCATGTTCTTGAGTTTCTTCATTTGTCCTCATCTGAAACAGGTGGATAATTGTGGTGAGATGCATATAATCAACCATTTATAATTTAAAAATAAACTTTTCTCAAATACATCCATGCTCACACACATGTACACATGCATACATCTATAGGTTGTATCTATTAACATAACTCTTAAGACAAAGAATAAGAAGAGACCTCATTATATTAAAAAATACTCAACTATAGGACCTATAAAAACCTGTTATATCAAACCAGTAAGCATTATCCCTCACCCAAGAGACTGAAACTTGAATTCATTTTGGGACATCTAGCTTGCTTCTTTGTTATGAGCAATCGCTTCAATAGAATTTTAGTTATGTAAGTTCCAACCTGGTACCTGCCAGTTGATTTGTGAGGGCGCTATGGTTTAAATATGTGTCCCCCCAAAACGCATATTTTGAAATCCACCACCCAAATTGATGGTATTAGGAGGTGAGAGATACTAGAAAGTGATGAGATCATAAAAGGTGTGCTCTAAGGAATTAAATTAGTGTCCTTATGAAGGAGAACCAAGAGAGATTGTTTGCCCCTTTCTGCATATGAGGTTACTAAAGATGACCCTCACTAGACACAGGAATCACCAGTGATGGGGGTTATTCTTAGGCTGTGTTCACCTGAGACACCATGGTTCACTATGTAGTGATTTCCTATCTTTGGATTTGAGCTCTACCCCTGCATCTATAGGGCCTCTCAGATTTACTCAGATACGAACTTCTACTCCTCGATCTTACACTCCCCAGCCTCCAGAATTGTGAGAAATAAATTTACATTATTTGTAAACTACTCTGTGGTATTCTGCTTTAGCACTCTGGACTAAAACAGAGGATTTTCAGGATGCTTGACATAGACTTCTCAGTCATTTCAGTTGGTTGCATTTATCAGAACAAAAAGTCTGCACAACCTCCTTTGCTGTTGTTTGATTTGCATTTCTTTACTGATGTTATATTGCCTTTTGAGGGGAGATGTGTGATTGTGATCCTGTTCTTACCCATTTGGTCATTTGTGATTTTGAGTTGAGATGCTGGGAAACAGTGAGAAAGTTGAAATCCTGTTGATTCTCCTATATTGAGGCAATGATAGGACTTAGCCTACAATAGTTGCACATTTTTGGTCTATCACGTATAACATTTACAAAGTCTGCATAACTTAACATCATGAAATATGACAAAATATTGGCTCATATGTATTAATGACTGACCTACTGGAGGCCAGAGGGCACAGCTACCACTTTGGCTCAGAAATGATCATCCTGGGAGGGACATGGACATTGCAAGCTTTGAGGCTCCCCTCAGATGCCTCCTGACGATGATAATGGTTCTACTGTTCCTGGCCCTAAGTTTTGCCACATCTAACTATAGATATCCAATAATCTTTTTAAAAAATCTTGTATCTTTGATAATGCAAGACATAGTAAAAGATACTTCCCATATTGTGTGTGGGGGGGCGTTCTATAGAAATTGTCCTAGTCTTGTCCTTCCAGGGATCCTGTGGGCACAGAAAAGGCTGAAGCAGAATGAAGAAAGACAAAATCAAACAGATGAAGGAGAAACAGCCAGTGAAACAAGGCAGATGGCCCATTTCCCCATTTCTCTCAGAAGCCTCATTAAAATAATAGTAAAACAACAATAAAAGAAGGAAAAAACCCACAGAGGCAAAAGACATTTGGAGAGGACTCAACTGCAATTCGGAAATTGCAGCAGACTTTGGTTGAACCACAGGTGTAGGAAAGGAACTGACTCAGCAGACAGTAAGAACGTACAACCTAAGACTCTGGTGGAAATTTGATAAGGAAGTGTGCCAGTTGACCCTAAAGACTTTACAAGAGTTCAGCCTTAGAGAAAACAGGTACTGCCCAGGGTGGATTAAGGCACAGTGTTGAATATCTAGAACGTGGTTGAACTCGATGCCAACGGCCTACAGCAACAAGTGATTGACTTCGTCTTTCTCTTCACCCAACATGGACCATGAGGGTAGAGGTTCATATCTGAGTAAATCTGAGCGGCCCTATGGATGCAGGGGTGGTGCTCAAATCCCAAAACAGGAAATCACTACATAGTGAACCATAGTCCCTCAGGTGAACAAAGCCTAAGAATAATCCCCATCACTGGTGATTCTTGTCGTCTAGTATTAACATTCATAGTACAGTTGAGACCAGTAACTGGCTTCTAGTCATTCAGCCGTAACCAAGGAAATCTACACATCATTCCCAGCACCTAGGATAAGTGTCAGGAATGAGTTTGGGTCTTGAGGCAGGGATTCTGGCCAGAGCAGTGGAAATGCTGGTTTCTCTTGTGGTCACAAAGTTTCTCATTATTTTTGGAGTCAAATGAGAACCTGCTGTAGAGAATGACTGCAAGTAAAATTTTTGCATATTGATTAAAGCAAATGTTGTAAGACAAAATGATTTTGGTAATCTTAGATGAAAAGTGAGTCAGATATGTTCATGACAAAGTACTGCCTATCTCCTACGCCCCATATTTTGTGGGTAAGGACCTCCAAGAAACAGACTCTGATGAGTTCGACGAGATAGAAATTTGTAAACGAAAGGTTTACTGGAGAGTCCTCTTGAGGTCATCACTTGTAAGAATCAATGACAACAGGCCTAGGCAGATGGAGAGGCTGGAAACGGGCACAGGTGTTACTGGACTTCTGCTAATCCCACAGGAACTCTGAAGTTGAAATAACACTTCCAAGATGAAGAAAAGCAAACCCTTGCACACTATTTGTGAGGATGTAAGTTAGTTCAGCCATTATGAAAAATAGTATGGGAGTGCCTCAAAAAATTAAAATATAGAATTACCATAGTACTGAGCAATCCCGCTACTGGATAGAGAGCCAAAGGAAATGAAATTCGCATGTTGACGAGATCTCAACACTGAGCAAATCAACTCCTAGTGAATTTTTTCTGTGCCACATGCAACACTATTCACAACTGCCAAGACCTAGAATAAACCCAAGTGTTCATCAACAGATGAATGGATAAGGCAAATGCAGTAAATATACAACAGAATATGACTCAGCCTCAAAAAAGGAAGTTCTACTATTTGGAACAACATGGGTGAACCTGGAGGACATTATGTTAAATAAAGTAAGCTCAGCACAGGAAAACAAATTTATGATCTTACTCATGTGTGAAATCTAACAAAGTTGATCTCTTTAAAGTAGAGAGAAGAATAGTGCTTACCAGGGGCTGGAATAATTGGGAAGGAGGGTTAAGAAGATTGTTAAAGGATTAAAAAAAAAATTCAGGTAGCTATAAGTACAAGAGACTTATACAACATGGCAACAATAATTAATAACAGTGTGTCATATTTCTGAAAAATGTTGAGAGTGGATATTAAGTGTTCTCATAAACAATGATAGCCAGGTGAGATAATACATACATTAATTTGATAGCTTTAATCATTTCATAATGTATATATACTTCAAAACTTCATGATGTTTATGTACGATTTTATCTGTCAATTAAAAAAATAAAAAGACCAATTAATGCCATCACTTTGGGAGACCAAAGTGGAAGGATCACTTGAAACCAGAAGTTTGAGACCAGCCTGCGCCATATAGTAAGATCTCATCTCTGCAAAAAAGCTTAAAAAAAAAAAAAATTAGCCAGCCACGGTGGTGTGTAGCCTGTAGTCCCAGGAACTCAGGGGGCTGAGGTGGAAGAATCGTCTGAGGCCCAGGAGGTGGCGACTGCAGTGAGCTGTGATCCTCCCACTGCACACCATTGTGGGTAACTGAATGAGAAAACTACTAAAAAAAGAAAGAGAGAGAGAGAGAGAGGGAGAGAGAGAGAGAGGGAGGGAAAAGAAAAACGAAAAAGGAAAACAGAAAAGAAAAAGAAAACACAACCAGGTCAGAGCAAAGAGAACAGATCTGCTGCATAAATAATTCACTGGAATGAACTTCCAGTGAGGCAGCTCTCTTTAGCCAAGGGTACTCCTGGGGTAGACACAGCTGTGTCTGCAAGCTGCACTCCTGGCACCTTAGAATGACTGCCAGGAATGTGTCTGGGTCCTAAAGTCGGGATTCTGGTTAGAGCACTGCAAACACAATCTCATTAAATAATGATTCCCTTAGGCTAGCTCTCGTTCTCTTAATTACTGATATTTTATTTCAGTCTTTTTGAAGTAGAATAGATTATAATTGGCTCCTCCTCAATTACGTTCTGTTTGAAAAGGAATAATTTCTTTATATTTATTTCTCAAAATACGTTCTTATGGAATATAATCCCTATCATAAAATGTTTAAACCGGTAGATGCAACAAAACAGTAAATACAATATTGTAATGGTTACTGTTTGAAAAGGAATCATTTCTTTATATTTACTTCATAAAACACGTTCTTATGGAATTTAATCCCTATAATAAAATGTTTAAACCAGTAGATGCAACAAAACAGTAAATACAATATTGTAATGGTTACGGTGTTGAAGAGAGTCTTTCACTACTTGTGTTTCTAAGAAATGGCTCTGTAAGAGTATAATTTTTATTGCAGTCAAACATGAAGGGAAAAAGGAAGATAAAGTCCTTTGATGTTTCTTGACTAGGTAAACTCAAATCGCTTATATCCCAGATTAGTCACAGAGTCACATCAGTGGAGTCATAAAAAGTGGGTTATATTTCACAGGAGCTAAGAAAAAAATTTTTAAACCACATGTCTCAAGGGCACATCTTGTAAACTAGCTGTGAAGTTTTTATGGTAACAAGATATGGAACAAGAATTAATTGGATAGGAAAGGACTCCAACATGGATTACGGTTTATATTCTAAGTGTTTTCAAGGTGAATGTCTTGCAAACATTTCAAGTCTTTATCTATGATGAATAAGACACAGATCAGGGATTTGCCACTTCAAAGTGTCTATGTTATAACCTATTTTCTTAAGCACGTGTGCGTTTGTGTTTATCAGTTCTGACTTCAGTTTGATGATCTCTCAGCAAAGCTAAATTAATGGATTAAAAGTTTATGGTTTTCTGTTGCATAATTCATGTGATTCTCAAACTGAAGACAATATAATAAATATTTAATCTAATGAAGTTAAAGAATTTTAGGTCCAGGTAAAATTGCATATGATCTTCAATTTTGACCTCGCTACTTTCTAGATTAAGTATTTGAAACGTTAAAAAAAATAAAAAACTACAGCTCCTGTCACTATCTGTTTAAAATAGTTATCAGTGATATTTTTTCAAATCCAATCTACTAATATCACCATCGGTATCTTGTGTCATCCTAAGTAGCCCAGAACCTGAATTCTGACCGAAATAGCATATGTTCCAAGGTATATTACTGGATATGGTAATCCATTATATCCTTTCTACACAGACATTGAAATTTGATTTTTATTTTGAAGTCCTGAAGAGGAGTTATATATTTCTCAAATAATCTGAATGCATTGATGAAATGTTGTCAACAATTGGTGGAAAAATCCCACCAAAAACTTATTCCATAGTGAAAGATTACATTTGACTGTTTCCAAGAATCTGTAACCTTTATCTTGCTGATTATATGGAATGGGCACTCAGGATATTGAGATAAAATAATTTCCTAGGCGTTGCACTAGGGAGGAAAATATATTTCCATTGGGCCCTGATGTGTTGGAAAGAAAACAAAGATAAAATTTCCTAGTGTATTCTCCTCACTCTTACAATTTTTTAAATCATCATAATTCTCTATTCCCACACACTATTTTATTTTGATTCAAAATATCTTATTTATATTATATTTGACATGTCTTTATTTTACTTTTTTTTGCTTTCTCCATAGAATGTAAAATATATGTAAATATAAAAATAGAAAAGATAACGTCAATAAAAACAACTGGTATAGACAACTCAGGTTTTAAACATGTTTGCAGCCAGGCTTGGTGGCTCAGCCTGTAATCCCACGCCTTTGGGAGGCTGAGGTGAGTGGATTGTCTGAGGCGCGGGTTTGAGACCCACCTGGGCAACTTGATGAGACCTCATCTCTACAATAAATGAAAAATTAGTCGGGCGTGGTAGTGCACGCCTGTAGTTCCAGCTACTCAGAAGGCTGAAGCGGAAGGATCGCCGGAGCCCAGCAGGTCGAGGCTGCGGTGGCCAGGAGCGGCCACTGCACTCCAGTCTGGGCGACAGAGTGAGACTCCAACTCAAAAAATAAAAAATAAATAAATAAATAAAATAAAAATGTTTGCATTTTCAGTTTTTTGAAAATGATATCCTGGAGAAATAGATGGTAAAGATTAGTCAAATTTCTTTTTAAATACTTTTATATTTACATTACTAAATATTTTTAAAATATATGAAATTATGTAGTTATTTTCAGAAAAAAATTTTTTTCTGGACATGCGAACTTTAATGAAGGGAGAAATGGAAAAAATTCTACTTTTTTTAAGTTAGAAAAAGGCTTATTATCTGTTCTTTGTTCTATTCCTCTGTAAAGATGCGAAATGTTTAATATTTGAAATGCATCTTTTACTTATTAAGATGTACCAGATAAAATTTGTAAAGTTAGTTTTCTCTAAACAGCATGAAGTGTAGAAAACTTAAATAGTCCACAAATTGTTATATTAAGGGTAAATAAATAAATGCATTTATTAGCTAAATTTACTCATCAACACTAAGCTAAAATGTATAAACTTAACATTGATATTGCTTTGTACATGACAAGCTCTTTGGAACTTCCTTTTATGCCTATTATTAGGTAGGTGTTTTTATCACAAATATTGAAAAGGAATAACTCAAATAGAGTAGAATCTGTATAAATTAAGAAACTACAAAGACAGCAAGATACAGTCCAATATTATGGGTGTTAATCATTTTATCTTATAAATTGAAAAATACTGGTTTCTATTAGCTTCTTCATCTCAGTTTTATAGATTCAGAATGCTACAAGTATTCTTCTATCTTGAGAAATTTAACTTTCTCTTCATCTTCTTTTTCCTAAGTTCTTCAAATGTGCAGGACAACACTATTTGTTGCTATGAGGCTTGAGATAAGATTTGTACCATTCTTTTGGAAATAGGAACATATCAACCAAACTTTTATCAAAAGCCAACAAATGGAAACTCTACAGTGATAATAAAAGAAACTTTTTTTTACTCTCTTGACAAAAAGGGAGAAGTCATGCATTTTTTCCTTGCATTTAATAATTTCACTATTCTACTAATTGCAATGTCCATGTCTTGCAATAATGTAATACTCTGGCTAGATTTTCCTAGGTAGTTTTAGAAACTACTTATGTGAGAAAACACGTTTGAATATCAATATATACTCAGTACATAAAATTAAATACATTTTAATTATACTTCTACAAAAATATACAGTTGTTTTCAGAAAAAATATTAAAGTATTCTGCTAATGTATCTTCATATTTTCACTACTGTGTTATTTTTCTTATTCTAATTTGAGAGATAACAGTTGTGGTGCCAAACATCATATTGTTTTACATTTTTTACCTAAAAGTTTTGGCTATAGCAGTATGATCTATGTACACATGCATTTGTGGATTTTATAATGTATGATAACTGATAGTGTATTCATTATTCCATATACTGCTATATGCTATGATGTAATTGGACACTTTTCACAAGGGAGGCATAACAATTATTAGAATTTAAAAACTAAGAACTAGGAGAATTGTCTGGGAAGGTGATCTGTCAAGAGTAATCCATTCGGAACAGGGCTATGTATATAGGCTGGGCAAGCAGAGAATGAATCTATCTACTAGGATCTGAGATTCAAAATAAGTGAATAATCAGGACTACATTTGCATTTGAAATTAAAAAGAACTATAAATAAAATGTGTGATACATATGCTAAAACCCAAAGACTGACAATATAAAGTTTTGGTAAGGATGAAGAAGAACTGGAATTCTCATTTACTACTGGTGGGAATGTTAACTGATACAACCACTTTGGAAGACCATTTTATATTTACTTAAGTATTTAAAAATGAATCTAAAATATAACTCAGTCACTGCATTTATTGGTATTTACCCGAGAGAAAATATGTCCTTACGAACCTATATTTGTATAGATCCCAAACTGGCAACAGTACATTTGCCCATCAACAGGTAAATGAGTAACACACACACACACACACACACCGACATACACACAAACACACACACAGGAATATTACTCAACTGAAAAGTAGTGAACTATAAATGCAACAGCATGTTGAATCTCAGAACTATTGTGCAAAGTGAAAGAAGCAAGACGACTAAAGGAGTGCACACTGTATACTGTATGATTCCATTTATAGAAAATTCTAGAAGATTCGAACTAAAATATAGGAACAGAAAAGGGATGAATGCATATCTGGGGAAGGAAATGGAAGAGAAGAGAGGGTAAGCATGTTTATAATGGGGCATGAGGAAAAGTTTGGGGATAATGTATATGTTCATTGTCGATTATGATCCTTGTTTTATCAGTATCTCCAAATGTCAAAATTGATCAAGTTGCCAACTTTAAATATGTGTAGTTATTGCACCTCCGTGAAGTTAATGAAAAACCAGAAAAGTGGTTGCAACTAGGGGAGACGTAGAAGTTTATAATAGGGAAGGGACCCATGGAAACTTCTGGGATGCAGAGGTATTCTGTTCCTTGGCTTAAGTGCAAATTACACAGATTTCCTTTTAATGTTGTGATTCATTAAGCCGAATATGACACCATTTTGTTTATGCAATATTCATCTCTTTATTATATTTTACAATTTAAAATGTATGTGTATATATAAGTACATATATAGTTAGAAACCATGTTTTTAAAAAGGTATAATTATCCCTAAGACTCATGAAGTTTACTGTTGCTCCTTTAATGACAACCAGTTTTGTTCTTAATAGTAGCATACACACTCCCTTGTTTGACTTTATAAATAATATGTAGCTTAAGATTTCCTGGAATTTGAAATCAGTTTCTACACTCACAGACACATTCCATTCCTATGCTAACTGTTTTTAAAAGATAAACAAGAAAACCACAATTAAATCGTATCTCCGTGGGCCTTACTGGTGGTCCAGGCATCATGGAAATTTAATCTGTTCTGGTGGTGCTGCTAGGTTTATAGCAACTTGTGAGTGGGTGGATGAACTGGGAATTGTATATCATTATATTTTTGTGAATAAAAAGTGCAAAACGTTTTAGCACTCTGTGGTCATTAGGGGCAGTGCCTCTGTCATTCCCTGGGGGTACAATATGATATTTATTGTATGCATTTATTTTGTCTTTGATGGTTCATTGATGAATTTCCTTTCCACTTTCTGCATTACATCTAGGAGTCCTTCCATTCAGTTACTCAAAATGGTTTATCATGATGTGCATTATGGATGAAGAATCCGGGCAAGGGAAAGAGTTGCCAGATCTATAAATGAATCCAAGAAAATGTGCTCAGCAGCCAAGAGAGCTATTGTAGTTTGTATCCCACAGAAAGAAAGGAGTAGTACAGAATTCAGAAAGCAAATTAAAAATAGAACTACGCTACGATCCAGCATTCCCACTTTTGGGTATACACACAAAGAAAATATAATCACGATCTCAAAGAGAAATCGTCACTTTCATGTTCATTGCATTATTATTCACAAAATCCAAGATATGGAATCAACCTAAATATCCATCAACGGATGGAGGGATAAATAAAATGTGGTATATATCTGTGTGTATGAGTGTGTGTGTGTGTGTGTGTGTGTGTGTGTGTGTGTGTGTGTGTGTGTACAATGGAATGTGGTTCACCCTATAAAAAGAAACAAATCCAAAGCACTCTGGGAGACCGAGGTGAGAGGATCGCCTGAGCCCACAGATTCAGGACCAGCCTGGGCAACTTTGTGAGACCTCATCCCTACAGTCAATCAAAAAATTAGCTGGGCAAGGTAGCCTGCACCTGTAGTTCCAGCTGTTTGGAAGGCTGAGGCAGAAGGATCCCCAGAGCCCAGCAGGTCGACACTGGGGTGGCCGTGAGCATGCCACTGCACTCCGGCCTGGGCGACGGAGTCAGACTCCAATTCAAAAAATAAAATAAAGTCAAATAAAATAAAACAGTAGGTAAGTTAAGTCAAAGAAGTCTTCATGCTAAGTCCAAGCCCAAAGAAGGGGTGTGGATTTTTGACCTGTATATTTTGTACACATGGTAAGAGTCTTAGTCATGATAGAACACGGCATAATGCTGTCTCTCAATGAGGGAGAACATACGTCTTTATGTGAGGGCCCAAGAGGAACAGGCCCTTTCAAGCTGAGAGCTAACATGAACATTTCAACGGTAACAACAATTGAAATATAGTTAAGTAGACTGCTTTAGATTTTCAAATTATGCCTCATTTAAAGTATGTGCTAAGGCTGAATCATATCCCATCATATATATTTATATGTATGTATGTTTGTATGTATAGATATGTATATATACATGTATGTTTGCGTGTACAAAGCACATTTTCTTTATCCATGCCTCTATCAGTAAACACTTAGGTTGATTCCGTGTCTTGGCTGTTGTGAATGTAGCAATGAACATGGAAGTGCAGGTATCTCTTCAGGATAGTGATTTTGTTTATTTTCAATATGTACTCAGCATTGGGATTTCTGGATAGCATGGCAGTTCTATTTTCCATCTTTTGAGAAACCTTTATACTGTGTTTCATAATGACTGTAGCAATATTCAATCTTTAAAAAGGTGAAATCCTGACATTTGTGACAACATGGATGATCTTGGAGGACATTATATAAAGTGAAGTCAGCCAGATGCATAAACACAAATCCCGTTTGAGCTCACTTACATGTGGAATCTGAAGTAGTTGAACTTGGAGAAACAGAGGGTAAAGTGATAGTTGCCAGAGACTGGGGGATGAGGAGGGTTAGGAAGAGGAGATATTGACCAAAGGTTGACCATTTGCAGTTATAAGATAAATAAGTCCTAGAGACTTAATTTATAGCATGGTGACTATAGTTAATAACAATGTCATATAATTGAAATTTGCTAGGAGATTAGATTTTAAGTATTCTCACTACAAAGGAAGGATAACTGTGGGGTGATGGATATGTTAATTTGCTTAATTATGTTAATCATTTCAAAATATATACTAGATCATCAACATGTACTCCTTAAATATACAATTTTTATTATATTATACCTCAATAAAGCTGAAAAAGAAAAAGGGAAAAAAAGTACATATGTGAAGCCAAACAACTTAGTGTACTGATTTTTGTTTTATATAGCAACGCAGTTTTCAGAGAAAGCTTTTATTTACCCACTGAAATGCAATAATTCATTTATTTCATTTATGAGGAAGCACAGCTCACCTAAAGGATTCGCAGAAAATCTTCCTATAATTAAGCTGCATCTAATCTTCTCCAGGGTTAATATCTTAGTTTGGGGGCTTTAGATAAACTACATCAATTCTGGGAATTCTCAAGAACTGTATCTTAGATATGAATCAATTGGTTTAAAACAGCAATTCACATGATGCTATGAAAACCTTAGAGCAACATGAATTAAAGAGATAAATGTGTACACTAGTTCATTCTTATCTGAAGCAGTAAAAACCAATCAGCTGTGTTTCATGGAAGTGACATTTGATACCGACTGTCTTTTATTATTAAGCTGAGGACAAATAAGTTGATATTTCTTTTTGATAATCCTAGAGATATTCATAGCTACTGGCAAATTTAAATATCTTCCTGGTCAAATATTATGTAATAGATGCTATAAAATGCATTCAAGTATCTTTCTTTAGATATATTTGGTTATTTGCAAAAGTTAGCTTGTGTGTATCACAAGTTCAGATATAAAGAATTTCTTTGCCACAATCTCTACTTGAAAATTTGGGCACCCTTAACATAATTTTTCATTAGGTTTATGCAAGAGTCAAAGTTATCCATTCAATAAGTGGGTTAAATATTTCCACCCAAAAATTTGCTGGAATATTGCAGAACTTTTGTTCTGTTTTGAAAATAATTAAAATAATTCCATTGTTTGAAAATGTCTTCTGTGAAGTGTTAGGATTTTTTCCTCTCTCCCTCATGACTTGTTAGCAATATTAGCAGTCTGCTGACAGTTTTTGTCTTTTCTGGGGAATGAGGGAATGTAGAAAACAAAAATTGTTCCTAGATTATTTTTATTCTTTTAATAAAATGAATCTGAGCTTTCTTTTACAAGTAACTGAAGGTGCCAGTGTGCAGTGAACTATTCCCACAAATCTCCACAGATTCTTATCTGTAAGGAAAGGATGTTTGATGACCTCGCATGTTGCCTTGTCTTCGAGACCTTAGGTAGTGCACAATCACAATAGAATGACATAGAACAGAAGTCTCTACCTAATCAGTCAATTGATGTGACAAAGCAGATTGAAATACTGTCATAAAGCTAGTATCCACTAAAGACTTACATTATTTCTAATCCTTGATTACACTATTTCTAACCCTTGCAACAGGGTCAATCTTAATATCCCAATTTCATGGATGAACAAACTAAGGTTCAGAGAGAGTATATCATTAAAGGAGCTGGGTTTTCCTTCCAGGTCTGTGTAACCGCATGGCACACTCTTTTCTGTGACATCGTTCTTACTATTTTTCAATCTGAAAGCAATATAAGGAAGCTATTTTTTTTTTTTTTTTTGAGTTGGAGTCTCACTCTGTCGCCCAGACTGGAGTGCAGTGGCCGCTCCCGGCCTCGACCTGCTGGGCTCCGGCGATCCTTCCGCCTCAGCCTTTCCAGTAGCCGGAGCTACAGGCGCACGCTACCACGCCCGGCTGATTTTTTGATTTATTGTAGAGATGAGGTCTCGCTGCCCAGGAGGGTCTCGAACCCGCGGGCTCAGGCAATCCACCCACCTCAGCCTCCCAAAGGCGAGGGATTACAGGCTGAGCCACCGAGCCCGGCCTAAGGAAGCTATTTTAAGAATGGGTGAACAGGTCAGTAGATCTGAGCCTCTCTGTGCATTAAAGAGTGTGTGGAAGAAGAAAATGGATTAATAATACAACCAAATAATACACCTTTTAATAACACATCTCAAAAGTAGAAACATCTTAAGTGGGATCCAAAGGAATTTCTTCAACATTCTCAGTTATTTTTTGAATGTTACTTTATATTGGTATCTCAGCTTTTTTTTTTCTTTTTTTTGTGTAAGAGTCTCACTCAGGCTGGAGTGCAGTGGCATGCTTACAGTCACCTCAGCCTCGACCTGCTGGGCTCAGGTGATCCCTCCTCCTCAACCTTTCAAGTAGCTGCAGCTACAGGTGTACACCACCATGTCCAGCTAAGTTTTTGGGTTATTGTAGAGACAAAGCCTCACTCAATTGCCAAGGTTGGTTCTCAAACCCCTGGGCTCAGGCAATCCTCTTGTCTCTGCCTCCCAGGTACTGGGATTATAGACATGAGCCACCACACCCAGCCAGTATCTCAACTTTTTAAACATTATTTATAATCCTAATGGTCATGATGTTGAAACTTCCTATTTCTGTCCAAATTTAGACAATTAAAGCGTCTGAAATTGACATTGGTTTCATGGAATACATGTCTAAAAGTCTTTCCTAAGTTAACAGTGGAACCGATGGGTACTCAAGTGATAAAATACATTGAAGTGTGTGAAGTAAGTGGTTAAAACTTAAAAATAGCAATTTTTTGAATGACTTCGCTTTTAACTTATTTCTTAGCATCATATTTTGTTGGAAGAGGGTCATCTCTTTATATTGATTGTGACTTTATAAGCACAATGTAAGAACATGGTAAATGTTAGGACAATCAAACCTACAAAACTGTTTATCTAGGAAAAGATTGTGTGTCAGTCTTAGTCTAGACACTGTTTCCATTTTCACATATTTTTAAGGTTCTTACAATTTTTTGAAGTCATATTTTATTCTCTGCCAGATAGCAGGGCTGTTGTTGTTTTACTCAGTTCTCTCTTTATAATTTTAGGGTGGAAAAAAAAAGAGAAAGTAAATAGGATAATTAATTTCTGATGTCTTACAAATTATTGACATAATACGGGAAAAAAGAAAAAAAAATGTTTTTTTCAAAGTTTGCAGACCTGAGATGGGATTTCAGAATCAACCTGCTTGTGGATTGCTTTTCAACGATGGGCCTGAGTTCTTGGTGTCCTTTTTCCTTTCACAGTTCCAGAATTTCTTTCCAAAAATCTCTTGTGAGGTCCAAATGGTAGCCAGCATTCTGTCTTTGGTTGACAAGGCTGTACATTTCTTAATCCAACACTTCTCTTGAAAAAGAAATCTATAAGTATATTGCAATTAATGGTAATGGGGGTATCCTACATTTTGTGGGGAAAATTGGAACCTTGCCTGTTACTCTTTTGCATTCCTTGGCTGGAAGAAAAACAATCTAAATCCAGGGAACGAGAAAGGACTTAGGAGCTAGAACTTAAACTTAGTCTACGGAGCCAGACTGCTTCACAAACTTTAGTTCTGTGTGTCACTTTTTAATACCATTTAAGTACACTTGTAAATAATAATCCAAGACTTTCAATATGCAGCACTCCTGCAGGACAAATGTTCCTGCAGCCAAAACATAACTTTCTCTTTCTATTGAGTGGGGCTCTAACACATCTGTTGATTAGTGTTCACTTGCTTCATGTTAGGTTCAAATGTACGCTCAGCCTTTTGTCAGTGTCTCTGTCTGCACCTAATGCCTGTGTGTCCCAATTCTCTATACTTTTCATATCTCTCCTTTTTTGTTTTTTCTAAGAATTCTCTGTTTACGATAATTGGTGCTCATAATTTGGCAACTCAAAATGGCAGTATTGCTGATCAGCGACTCATTTCTCTACTTGGGAGCCTGAAAGGATTAATCACTGAAACTTTCCATGGAGGTTCCACAGAGTCCTGCCTTCTTACCTTCAGGGAGGTTCCTTGTCCTCTGTTGAAGTGACAGGAAACGTGACAACTTTCACTAAGCCCGAACTTATTGAATGTTTAACATAAATGTAATACTGTGTGGGAAACTGAAGATGGTACCAAATTATATCACATCATTCTTACCCACCAGATTACTACAGTCCTATGAACTTGCTCAGAAGTCGAGTAGAAGGAGGACTTATAAACAAGTCTTGTAATGAATCAAGTAATTCATGAGTTTATTATTAATAAGTTAAATTACCAACGGTAAATAATAAGAATAAAAAGAAGAGAAAGGAGGAAAAAAGTAAATCTGGATTCTATTCTGGAACAGTGTTTAGAAAAGAATATCCATGAGGTCTGAGATAAACAAGGAGGTCTTCATTTAGTTGAAACTCCCAAAGGACATCAAAGAAAAAATAGGATTTGCATAAGTGAAATACAGTAGAAATCATATAGTTAAATAGTCCATTTGTCCAACTTCTTCTCTATGTTTTCATTCTGCAAACATTAAGTGCCTATTATATGCAGATGAGAAAACAAAGTCCTTGCCCTAGAGAAACAGTAAAAAAAAAAGCTTACTAAGAATGCAAAGGGGGAATTATAGCAAAATTGGTACATGCTAGAATCAAAGAGGTACAAACGTTTCTGTAACACAGTAAAAGAAGAAGACAGATAAATCCTTGTAGAGAAGTTAATATTGAACATTTATTTAAGGTGAGAGGAACTATGTGACTGAAGCTATATTTATTTTAAATATAAATTAAAGAATCAAAGCAAGATTGCAGAACTTACGTGGAGTCAAAGATAATAAGAAAGTCTTGTTTTTATTTTGAAGGCAGAAATTTTTCTTGTCAAAATGATATTAATATTAAGTTGAAAAAGCTTTACACTCATGATGCACTAAGATGTGGGTTTACTACTTCTTAAGGCATTCCTTAGAGTTTGGGCATTGGTTTAGAAGTTGTAGAGCTTTTTTTGTGGAGTTTAGAAGTTGTGGAGATTATTTTTGTGTTAAAGTCTTTAAAAAGATCACAATCTTGATCCAGAAGTGATAAGAGTACTGATAAATTTGGAAGCTCTCTTGTCAAGGTTAGAATCTTGTATTCAGAGATTTAACATTAGAAGCTGCTTTATAGCAAACACATTATGGTCTACAGAATACATTTCCACTAATGGAGAAGCCCTAAGCCCCAGCTACCATTCATATGTGTTCAACGCATCAAGTACTGCTCAAAGTGCACTATATTTATCAGCAGATGAAAACCTTCTGGCACCATGTATCATTATTATCACCATCATCATAATCCCTTTTAAACACATGAGAAAGGGAACAGAGGCAGAGAGTAGCTAAGCAGTTTTCTTAAAGACTCACAGCTACTAATTTGAGAGTAAAACCTGGAATGGGAGATTCTAGAACCAGAGCTTGAGTTCTAAGTTGGTCTGCTGCAATCTTATGAACTTGCTCAGAAGTTGGGTGGAAGGAGGACTTATTAACAAGTCTTGTAATTAATAAAGTAATGCATAAGTTTATTATTCATAAGTTAAATTACCAACAATAAATAATAATAATAATAATAAGAGAGAGGAGGAAAACAGTAAATCTGGATTCTAATTCTGGAACACTCGAGCCCAGTAAGGAGGAGGAGGAAGCCAGGAAACAGAGATCTCACCTTTGTGGCAGAACCAGAGGAAAGAGATAATATCGAAAAGTTTAGTTGCGTGTTAAATTGCACTGCCCCTTTCTTTTGCATTTTTCTCAAGAGACTTGAAATTAAGATTTGAATTGATTCCAAAAATAATTTTTGTTAGACTGCTGTTTACCCAAAAGACAAGAAATGCTGAACCCGAAGTAGGAGTGAGAAGCTGATTACAATTTATATGTCCAGTAACTGGCTGCTTAAGAAATGACTTCTGACTTCAAGAGATGCAGAACCTCCAATGAGTGGCAGCTGTTAAAGTATATGTGTTTTCAAAAACTGAAAAATATGACTGACATGCAGTAAACACATGTCAAAGATTTTATTCAAACCATTAGTTAATGCGGAAACTAGTAAGATGTTTAAACTGGTTTCTATAGAATGTGATTTATGGAAATAAATATTCTCTAACAGATAAAATTTATTTTCATTGCAATGAACAAGAAACATTTGCATTGCTTCCAATGTCTCACAGCTTCACTTCCACATCTTCAAAGCAGTCAAATAGCCTAATAAAAGCCAACAAATCAAACAAGCATCTCTTTTAGAATCAGACGATACTTGGGCAATCTGGACAACGCTCAAAACTCTACTGAAAGACCTTTATGGGGGGGACCCGAAAAAGTGAAATTTATTTGAAAGTAAATTGTGTGTATTTATTTTCACATGTTTAAGCTTCACTCACCTTCAAAGTACTCTCCTTTTGAAGCAATGCACCTATGGAGACACTTTTTCCACTGCTTAAAACAGTTTTTGAGCTTGTCAATTTTGATGCCTTTCAGTGTTTCTGTGTTTTCGTTTCACACTTTCCACGTGGGCAAAATGTTTCCCTTTGAGAACTTATTTCATCTGGGGAAAAAAAGTCACTTGGGCCGGGCTCGGTGGCACAGCCTGTCATCCCGCGCCTTTGGGAGGCCGAGGTGAGTGGACTGCCTGAGCCCGCGGGTTCCAGACCCGCCTGGGCAGCGAGACCTCGTCTCTACAATAAATCAAAAAATCAGCCAGGCATGGTAGCGCGCACCTGTAGTTCCGGCTACTGGGAAGGCTGAGGCGGAAGGATCGCCGAAGCCCAGCGGGTCGAGGCTGCGGTGGCCGGGAGCGGCCGCTGCCCTCCAGTCTGGGCAACAAACAGAGTGAGACTCCAACTCAAAAAAAAAGAAAAAGTCACTTGGGGGCCAGATCAGGTGAATAGGGAGGATGGGACATGGGGCTCATTCTATTTTTGGTCAAAAACTTTTGAACACCCCGCACAGTGTGGGCAGGTGGTCGATGTAAATCAGCCATCGTGAAATGGGCAAACACGCAGAATGACTCTGAAAAAAAATTCACTGAAGCGGAATGCAGTCTTTCACAACAACACTAGCTGGAACACTGAGGCTGGTGGTGAAAGACGTTCGGCGCCAGTAATGACTCCACACCCGGCCAGGACCAAGAGAGTTATTAAAGTGGCGGTTACAGAGGGGATCTGTAACGGGAAAAAAGAAAAAGAGAGAGTAAGAGAGAGAGAGAAAGTGGGAGAGAGGCAGGGAGAGAGCTGCAGAGAGGGAGAGAGTGACAGAGAGAGAGAGAAAGAGAGACCAAGAGAGAGAGTTGCGGGCAGAGGGCTGTATTTATCAGCCTGACCGGGGCCGGAAGGGGCCGTGCCGTGTTCCTATTGGAGGAGCTGCATGGGAGCAGGGTGGGGCCGACGCCGTGTTCTAGTCCTATTGGACGCCTAACAAAGCTGGCTACGGATTGGAGGCTTGCAGGTTTGAAATTCGCGCACGGGGAATTGTGCGGGCAGAAGCCAGGACCTAGGGCCTTTGTTGTCTGGTGTGTCGGCGCCATTTTGGGAGCTGCCCCTCTGGTCGCTTCCTGCACCCTTCATTCCCACCTTTTCTGTTTTTTATGGGGAGGGGCGTCATTACTCTTTCTGGCTACTTCCTGCTGGTTGGGGTGTTGTGGGGGTAAGGTGGTGAAAGGGTGCAGAACCAGCCAGAGCAGGGCCCAAAGGTGGGTGCTGAAGGTGTAGATTTCCACGGGTGAGAGTTCCATGGAGGTTCCTTGTAAGTGTAGAACAGCGACTTGTTCTGGCCAGTCTTCCAGTGGGTCCGAAGGTGGTAGTAACCAGCTGTCTAGGAGCAGGCTGTGGAGGTAGGCAGAAAGCCTGGAAGAGAGCATATCTAAAAGAAAAGTTAAGTGCTGATATACTTTTATAACAATTGATGTGCTAGAGAGTGAAGTCCAGGTTATTTTGTCACTCATTCTATGTTGGATAGTAATCCTTGTGCCTGGAAGGAGATTTTAAAGTTTGTTAGCAATTTGGCAATGTTGTTAGTGAAATTAATTTACCTGGCCTTTAGGCAATTTAGAAGAGAGTGGGGCAGGTGTGGTTTTCGGAGCTTGCGGCTTATCCCACCCTAGAAACTGAATTAAGAACTTGAAGAGTTTGAGTAGCAAAGTTTTTAAAAGCATGTTATAACACAGAATCACAGTAGTTATTGTAAAAGTTACTTATTTAGCCAAAATGATACTCCAACAATTTTGAAAAGAAAAAACCTCGCTTTTTTGTAACAAATACAGTGGGGGGGAGAGCTAATTAAACCTTTTCTGTAGCCTCAAGTGTTTACAGAATTTCTTTTACTTCTTTTCACAAACTTTCACCTACCATGTTCGACATACTTATACCATTTTCGACATGCTCATTTCTTTATCCTTTTTACTAAAAACATACCTTACACCAACAACTTTCTTTACATTTTTCCTAACCTTAGAGCTTTAACCAAAGCAATAAGCTTATATGCAGTGGAAGGGTTTAGATAGGATCCAATGTGAAACTATCAGGGAAATTTAAAGCTATACAAAAGGCACCCAAAAAGCACAGTGGTGATGGCTCAGGGTAAAGAATAATACAAGTTCTAATTTTTGTCATAATGTCCCCTTTTAATAATGGAGCTGGACACGTTGGCATAATAAGGAGAGAGTGTGAAATATTTTATTTCTCAGAACACATGGAAGTAATGGCGTAGTGAGGGGCCTGGATATAATGCCCTGTACCCCCACAACCAAAAGAGGTGAAGGAAGGAGTGGACCGGAAATATATAAGACCGGAAATTTAAATAGAGCTGAGCATGTAGCCCCCGTATTAATAACAAATGATATAACCCCGCCAGCTACTGATATTTACACCCCAGGCTCAGTTAGTTTAATAGTTTGTTCCAAAGACATTGGGGCTACCAAGTTAGGGGTGAGTCAGTCTGACTAGAGCAAGCCCAAGAGATCCCCTTTTGAGATCATGTAAGATGCCTGGTGTCCCTTAATTGCAGCAAGCCTCTGGGCCATGTGCTCTCCTCTGGCTAGGCGAACAAGGCAATCATGAGCCCAATGTCCATGCTGTTTGCTTTTGGGACAGGGTTTTGCTGGTGGGCAGGGCTTGACAGTCTTAGGCCATATGCCCATTTTGACGGCATCGGAAATCAACCTGGGAAGGGGACTGTGTACCCCTTCTGCTATTGACCATCTGGGGTGGAAGATTATCAGTGGTGGCTTTTCTGCTAAAGCGGTAGATAAAAGCTGAAGTGCTTCCTGCTTATGTTGGTGGTCCTGTATTCTTTCCTCCTTTTGGTTGTTAAAGATTTTAGAGGCTGTGTCCAATAGCTCTAATTAAGGGGTTTGTGGGCCCTTTTTTAAATTTTGGAATTTGCACCTAATACCCGGTGCTGACTGGGAGATAAAATATATAGCCAAAAGAGTTTGTCCCTTTATAGAGTTTAAATCAATATTAGTAAACTGCTAGGATGACCAGTGTGGCCTTGGTTCGGGTTACCGGAGAGCTACACTGGGGAACGATTGGAAGGGGAGGATATAGGGATCGAGCTGCCGCAGTAGAGGAGGGTGGGGGTGCGGGACCCTGAGGCCGTTAGAGTGCCTGTAAGGGAGGGGCTCGTCTGCAAGGTCAAAATCTGAGATGGAGGAGGGGGTAGCGGAACTGGAACTTACAGTGTCTGCAGTGGGGGGAGGGAAGTTTTGGAGAGGAGGCTGAAGTGTGCGTAAAACAAGGGGAGAAGGATAAGTTGTAGAAGAGGTGGCAGATGCTGGCATGAGTGGAGGGTAGAGATTAGAGGGATTGCAATTAAGGCAGAGGTGGGGATGTTCACAGAGGAGAGAAAAGGACTGAACATAGGGAATCTCTACCCACCATTTTGAATGCTCACAGAAATTATTTAAGTCCCAAATAATATCAGGATTGAGGGAACCCTGGGGGGGGCCATGGATTTTGGTTGTCTAAGGGGTATGTTGGCCAATCTTGGGTGCAGAAATGAATTAGGTATTTGGGCTTCATATCAGGGGAAAGAGAAAGTGTGGTGAGATTGTTTAAGAGGCATTTAAGAGGGGAATCGGCCAGCAGGGATTACGAGCCTCCCATGATCAGACAGGTAAACTAAACATGGCATCCCCCAAAGAGTCGGCTGTCTGAAAAGTGTGGCTGTGGCAAAGCCTGTCATCACAGGGGTTTGGCACAGCTAGGGTCCTCCTGGAGAACTAAGGGGGTCAAGGCACCTAGCGTGAGGATTTTTGAATCAGACCGAAAGCACTTGACTGGGTGGCGGGTGGGAGCGTGTTCGTGATTCCTGCCAGTCGAATAGGGCTTACTGTGGGGCAACAAACATGGAGCCTCCGAGGCTCCCTGTTATCTGACAGATACGCTGTGGGCCAGCAGACGTGGGACCCCTGGGGCCCACTGCAGCCCAACAGCCGTGGGATTCCTTGGGGGGGGTTGAGCGAGATCCACTACGGGCTAGCAGACGTGGGACCCCTGTTTGCCCGCTGCAGCCCGACAGCCGTGGGATTCCTT